>NC_080729.1:3401916-3504416 GCF_019097595.1 Hemibagrus wyckioides
TATCCTGGTCTCTCAGCCAGAATCCTGGCACTCACGGCACTCACGTTATCGTTCTGTTTGCCCTCCTGCTCCTTCATCATGGCGTCCACGTCTCGTTCGTAATGACTCACTTCGTTTAGCGTTCGAGGAATATAGGCATTCTTAAACACCTGGTGCAGACAAGGAAAGAAAACCAGTCGCTCGATGTTTCCGACGGAACAATTCCTAAAATTTCTCAGGAGATTATTCTGCATTACGCAGAGGTGGACGAAGTACACAACTTCCTTACTTGAGTGAAAGTACAAATACTACTGGTCAAACATTACTCCATTACAAGTAAAAGTTGTAAAGACAGGTTTTTACTTAAGTAAAAGTACAGAAGTACTTGTTTTTAAAAGTACTTAAGTATCAAAAGTAAATGTCAACGCATTGTTTTATTATTGTTGCATTGTTGTATGCAATACTTTCTGTGGAATTAAGAGCTTTTAGAATGTTACAAAACCTATAGAAATTAAACAACTGAACTGACAAAAAAAGACAGGTATAATCATTTATTTTTAATTTAACACTCCTACCACCCCCAACAAAAAAGTACCGGTACATCTCAAGAATTAGAATATCATGAAAAAGGTCAATATTTTTTGTCACTCAGTTCAGAAAGTGAAACCCATATATTCTATAGATTCATTACACATAGTGAAATATTTCAAGCCTTTATTTCTTGAAATTGTGATGATTATGGCTTACAGATAAGGAAAACCCAAAATTCTGTGTCTCAGAAAATTAGAATATTACATAAGATCAATAAAAATACTTCTGAAAAGTATGTTTCTATGCACTCAATACTTGGTTGGGCCTCCTTATGCATCAATGCGGCATGGCATGGAGGCAGACAGCCTGTGGCACTGCTCAGGTGTAATGGAAGCCCAGGTTGCTTTGATAGCGGCCTTCAGGTCATCTGCATTGTTGGGTCTGGTGTCTCTCATCTTCCTCTTGACAATACCCCATAGACTCTCTATGGGGTTCAGGTCAGGCGAATTTGCTGGCCAATCAAGCACAGTAACACCATGGTCATTGAACCAGCTTTTGGTACCTTTGGCAGTGTGGGCAGGTGCCAAGTCCTGCTGGAAAATGAAATCAGCATCTCCATAAAGCTTGTCAGCAGAAGGAAGCATGAAGTGCTCTAAGATTTCCTGGTAGATGGCTGCGTTGACTGTGGACTTCAGAAAACACAGTGGACCAACACCAGCAGATGACATGGCAGCCCAAATCATCACTGACTGTGGACACTTCACACTGGACTTCAAGCAACATGGATTCTGTGCCTCTCCACTCTTACTCCAGACTCTGGGACCTTGATTTCCAAATGAAATGCAAAACTTACTTTCATCTGAAAAGAGGACTTTGGACCACTGAGCAACAGTCCAGTTCTTTTTCTCCACAGCCCAGGTAAGATGCTTCTGACGTTGTCTCTGGTTCAGGAGTGGCTTGACACGAGGAATGCGACATTTGTAGGCCATGTCTAGGATTCGTCTTAAGCTCCCCTAAATTCTTGAATGGATTTTGCCTGACAATCCTCTCAAGGCTGCGGTTATCCCTTTTGCTGGTGCACCTTCTCCTACCACACTTTTTCCTTCCACTCAACTTTCTATGAATATGCGTGGATACAGCACTCTGTGAACAACCAGCTTCTTTAGCAATGACCTTTTGTGGCTTCCCCTCCTTGTGGAGGGTGTCAATGACTGTCTTCTGGACAACTGTCAAGTCAGCAGTCTTCCCCATGATTGTGTAGCCTACTGACCCCGACTGAGAGACCATTTAAAAGCTCAGGAAACCTTTGCAGGTGTTTTGAGGTAATTAGCTGATTAGGGTGCGACACCATGACTTTCCAGTATTGAACTAATTCTCTGAGACACAGAATTTTGGGTTTTCCTTATCTGTACGCCATAATCATCACAATTTCAAGAAATAAATGCTTGAAATATTTCACTCTATGTGTAATGAATCTATATAATATATGGGTTTCACTTTCTGAACTGAGTGACAAAAAATATTGACCTTTTTCATTATATTCTAAATTTTGAGATGTACCTGTACACATCTATGTGTATCCACTCATGAACATTTCAATCAAATGGTCTGTAAATGAAGACAGAAAAAAAATCTAACCTGCTTTAAAACCCAGCTACACAACTGTAGCTGTACAACCACCCAACAGCAACATTGCTTTAACAAAGAGTTATATATATTTCCACAATTCATTTACCCCATTTTCATACGCATTTACACCATTGTCCAGGATCCTTCCTCCTGTGTGCAATGCATTGTGGGCAATATTACCCATTAGAGTGTGCATTGTTCTGCACTTTGAATTTCTACCGGAAGTAGTAGACCATCCAGGAATTTTTGGAATACTCTTTTCAGTATACTACGATTTGGGGCATACTAATTCTATTTTTGAATACCATTTAGGACACATCGTATGAGAATTTGGACACAGCATACGTTTTTGTGTGTTAACTAACATCATTACCAATGCGTTGGTGGTGTATAACATACAAAGCATATATTCGTCCATTTTGTCAGCAATTGAGTTCAAAAAATTATGGAAAACCACTGAACTTTACAACACGTGACGCTACAAGAGTGGAAAAAAAAATCATCCTATGATTAATGTAACTACTTTCTACTCAATGACCTGGACAGAAATGTAGTGGAGTAAAAAGTAGAGTATTTGTCTTTCAAATGTAGTGAAGTTAAAGTAAAAAGTATCCAGAAAAAATAAGAGTCAAGTAAAGTACAGATACTCAAAAAGTGTACTTAAGTACAGTACTCAAGTAAATGTACTTCTTTACTGTCCACCTCTGGCATTACGCCACTGAATACTCCACTCTGATTGGTCAGACGGTGTTGATTAGTTTTCTTTAAAAACAGCGGCAAATCTTCATCAGATCAAAGTTTTACTGCATCATTTTATTTTTTTTTTGTTCTACCAACATCTATAAAGTCCTGACTCTAAATATAAATATAAACGGATATAAAGAATGTTATATTAAATAATT
This sequence comes from Hemibagrus wyckioides, assembly GCF_019097595.1. NCBI lineage: Eukaryota > Metazoa > Chordata > Actinopteri > Siluriformes > Bagridae > Hemibagrus > Hemibagrus wyckioides. The sequence continues at coordinate 3,404,958 of NC_080729.1, forward strand.
CATTTTGATCAATAAGTGATTGATAATTAATAATTGCAATAATTTGTAATAATTATTGTGGTATAATAATTGTAAGTCAATCAATCAATCAATCAATCAATAAATAAATAAATAAATAAATAAATAAATAAAAAGGGGAATTAAGAAATAAATGACATGTTGTTAAAGGAAAAGCAACGTTTCTTCACTACATCCAACAACTTTGTCATTGATTATATTCTTTAAGTATTGACCCATTTATCCACATGCAAATTTTACATCCTAATCATTTTTATTTTTATTTCAGTTCAGGTTTTCTTACAGACAAATAAGTCACACTGTATAATAAACCCCACTCTAATCCACAGAGATGTATATTATTTATGATTTAAGAGATTTATCATACCTCTTCGTCCACCTTGTCTTGGTTGGATCTTTCCTCTGCTGTTCTGGCTGATGCGATCTCCATGGCCTGCAGGTCCACACCACAAACACGTTACAGCAAATACTCTCAGGTTATACACAAGCTGCTGAGATATATGTGTTAGAAAAGTAACTACAGCTGAGCCCCAGGGACTGTGGAATAATTAGAATAAAGAATTCAAGTGTTCTGTATTAATATTTATATATCCATAGTAGTACTCAATTGCACTAAACATTAATTTTGTCCCAAAGCAGATTCACCATAAGAGGTATATGCAGGTGATGTGTATTATGATCTTGTATTGTTTTGTTCTGTAAGAATAAATTTATGTAATAACATGTCAAAAATCTTTGTTGAGTGTGTGTGTGTATTAAATGAGTGATCAGATAAAATGACAGACCCTCTCCAGGTACTGGTTGATGTTGCTGCTGGTGATGGACGGGTCTGTGACGAACTCGAACAGTTCCCGAACCGTCATCACGGCTACACTGTGTTTTTGGAAGAAGTCTAAAGAAAGAGATTAAAAAAGGAAATGGAAATGTATTTAAGTCTCAGTGCTTGTAAATCTCAGTGAAGGAGGCGTGGCTTGTGTGTCTGTAATCTAAGTAAAGGAGGCGTGGCCTGTGTGGCTTTAAATCTCAGTGACAGAGGTGTGGCCTGTGTGGCTGTAATCTCAGTGAAGGAGGTGTGGCCTGTGTGGCTGTAATCTCAGTGAAGGAGGTGTGGCCTGTGTGGCTGTAATCTCAGTGAAGGAGGTGTGGCCTGTGTGGCTGTAATCTCAGTGAAGGAGGTGTGGCCTGTGTGGCTGTAATCTCAGTGAAGGAGGTGTGGCCTGTGTGGCTGTAATCTCAGTGAAGGAGGTGTGGCCTGTGTGGCTGTAATCTCAGTGAAGGAGGTGTGGCCTGTGTGGCTGTAATCTCAGTGAAGGAGGTGTGGCCTGTGTGGCTGTAATCTCAGTGAAGGAGGTGTGGCCTGTGTGGCTGTAATCTCAGTGAAGGAGGTGTGGCCTGTGTGGCTGTAATCTCAGTGAAGGAGGTGTGGCCTGTGTGGCTGTAATCTCAGTGAAGGAGACGTGGCCTGTGTGTCTGTAAATCTCAGTGAAGGAGGTGTGGCTTGTGTTTCTGTAAGTGTCAGTGAAGGAGGCGTGGCCTGTGTGTCTAAAAGTCTCAGTGAACGTGGCATGGCCTGTGTGGCCAGACATACAAGCCACACCTCCTTCACTGAGACCTATAGACATAGGTCTCAGTGAAGGAGGTGTGGCTTGTATGTCCGTAAGTCTCAGTGAAGGAAGTGTGGCCTGTGTGTATATAAGTCTCATTGATGGAGGTGTGGCCTGTGTGTCTTTAAGTCTCAGTAAAGAAGGTGTGGCCTGTGTGGTTTTAAGTCTCAGTAAAGGAAGTGTGGCCTGTGTGTCTAAAAGTCTCAGTGAAGGAGGTGTGGCTTGTGTGTCTGTTCCTGTGTGGCTATAATCTCAGTGAAGGAGGTGTGGCTTGTGTGTCTATAAGTCTCAGTAAAGGAGATATGACATGTGGCTTTAAGTCTCAGTGAAGGAGGCGTGGCCACTGCACTTAATCAATCCTGGAAACTAAGGCATGGCTTCTGTACCTCAGTCCCCATGAAGGGGGTTGTGGTTTTTTCAAAGCTAACGATTTCTTTTGAATAAAACTAAGCTTTTTGTTTAACACCAAATCACTATGATTCATCTCTAATTTATTTCTTTCAAAATCTAGAAAGTAAAAGAGAATAAAATATAAATAACGTTGTTTATTACACCATGTTTGCACACTACAAAGCCAGGGCATGTTCTCATCACACTCACCGTTCACATTGCTGCAATCTTTGCGGAGAAACTCCAGAGCATGAGGATGATCGTGCTCCACTGACTGAGAGACATCGATAATGTACGCATCCCCGTCATGGTACCTGAAAACCAGAGCACAAATCACTGCGTTTAACCGAGGCAACACCACAACTTACAAATCCTCAGTATAAATAAAACAAGCCTCTGAGACTCACAGCATGTTAAACTCGCTGAGATCTGCGTGCACGAGCCGAGCCTCCTGATACATCAGCCTCATGTTCTGGATGACCTGAAGGTAAAGCTCACGTGCTTTAGATTCGGACAATGCGGCGTTCTTCAGTAAAGGTGCAGGCCTGCAATAGAAACACGCTATAATTGAAGCTGCAATTAAAAAAAAAAGGCAACAGAGCTGTAGCATGTGACAAGGACAGGAAATAAAAAGGAAGTAAAAATGTATTCAAGTCTCAGTGCCTACAAGTCTCAGAGGAGGAGGCGTGGCTTGTGTGTCTATAAGTCTCATTGAAGGATTTGTGGTCTGTGTGTCTGTAAGTCTCAGTGAAGAAGGTGTGGCCTGTGTGCCTTCAAGCCTCAGTAAAGGAGGTGTGACTTGTGTGTCTAAAAGTCTCAGAGAAGGAGGCGTGGCTTGTGTGCCTGTAAGTCTCACTGAAGGAGGTGTGTCCTGTGTGTCTAAAAGTCTCAGAGAAGGAGGCGTGGCTTGTGTGTCTAAAAGTCTCAGTAAAGGAGGCTTGGCCTGTGTGGCTTCAAGCCTCAGTAAAGGAGGCGTGGCCTGTGTGTCTAAGAGTCTCAGTGAAGAAGGCGTGGCCCGTGTGTCTAAAAGTCTTAGTGAAGGAGGCGTGGACTGTGTGTCAAAAATCTTAGTGAAGGAGGCGTGGCCTGTACGGCTGTAAGTCTCACTGAAGGAGGTGTGGCCTGTGTGTCTAAAAGTCTCAGAGAAGGAGGCGTGGCTTGTGTGCCTGTAAGTCTCACTGAAGGAGGTGTGTCCTGTGTGTCTAAAAGTCTCAGAGAAGGAGGCGTGGCTTGTGTGTCTAAAAGTCTCAGTAAAGGAGGCTTGGCCTGTGTGGCTTCAAGCCTCAGTAAAGGAGGCTTGGCCTGTGTGGCTTCAAGCCTCAGTAAAGGAGGCGTGGCCTGTGTGTCTAAGAGTCTCAGTGAAGAAGGCGTGGCCCGTGTGTCTAAAAGTCTTAGTGAAGGAGGCGTGGACTGTGTGTCAAAAATCTTAGTGAAGGAGGCGTGGCCTGTACGGCTGTAAGTCTCACTGAAGGAGGTGTGGCCTGTGTGTCTAAAAGTCTCAGAGAAGGAGGCGTGGCTTGTGTGCCTGTAAGCCTCACTGAAGGAGGTGTGTCCTGTGTGTCTAAAAGTCTCAGAGAAGGAGGCGTGGCTTGTGTGCCTGTAAGTCTCACTGAAGGAGGTGTGTCCTGTGTGTCTAAAAGTCTCAGAGAAGGAGGCGTGGCTTGTGTGTCTAAAAGTCTCAGTAAAGGAGGCTTGGCCTGTGTGGCTTCAAGCCTCAGTAAAGGAGGCGTGGCCTGTGTGTCTAAAAGTCTCAGAGAAGGAGGCGTGGCTTGTGTGTCTAAAAGTCTCAGTAAAGGAGGCTTGGCCTGTGTGGCTTCAAGCCTCAGTGAAGAAGGCATGGCCCATGTGTCTAAAAGTCTTAGTGAAGGAGGCGTGGCCCGTGTGTCTAAAAGTCTTAGTGAAGGAGGCATGGACTGTGTGTCAAAAATCTTAGTGAAGGAGGCGTGGCCTGTACGGCTGTAAGTCTCGTGAAGGAGGTGTGGCCTGTGTATCTAAAAGTCTCAGAGAAGGAGGCGTGGCTTGTGTGCCTGTAAGTCTCAGAGAAGGAGGCGTGGCTTGTGTGCCTGTAAGTCTCAGTGAAGGAGGTGTGGCTTTGTGTGTCTGGAAGTGACTGTTTACATACATGTCATCTTTTCCGATAAAGCCCATGACTAAGACATGGCTCCGAAGCATGATGGGTTCAGGACTGGGAATTCCTGCTGTCTGTAATCTAGGAATGAGAAGACACTAATTAATAAACTAATTAACTGGGCTTATTTATAAGACATTTATAAGACGTCTTGTCCATCACGGAGTGTCGTCGGCCATCTTGAAAGTTTTTCCTCATCCAGAGTCTGGTGCCTGGTAGCCCCACCCTTTTTCTGCTAAATAAGTGAAGCTTTTGCGTGCTAATTGCATGAAATGTCCAACATTCCACACTTATTTTTTTAGGGGGTTGAATAAAGTGCATCATCCGAGTAACTGAAGTGCAATTCTTCTTCTTGTCTTGTTGGAATAAAGGACTCACACTATTTATACTCCACAATGGCACAGAATAGCGTACACGTAGACGATTCAGGTCACACCCAGTGCATGGTCTATTAATGATAATACTAACATTAACATCGTATTTCTACATCCATCATTCTGTTGTGTTTCATTAGCGAACGAAGCAGCTGTAAAGCAAACCTTATCAGGTTCCTCATCTCCTTCTCAGCCCACGTCCGTACCATCTTCCTCGGGTTGCCTTTACAGTAACCATGCCGAAACCTGACAAGCAATACATCAGGAAATCAGCCAGTGAGGACACAGTATTAAAAAAATAAAATAAATCAAACTCAACGGGGATGCCCATGACGAAAATGGGCTTTGAGTGGACAAGCCCTGTACATGGACACGTTTGAGTAACACTGACAAACAAAGGTAGCTCTTGAAGAAAAACTATTTCAGACATTTGACCTTGCTGTTGATCAACTCCTAAATCAATCTATCCCACAAACATTCAGTCAATATTCCTGAGATATCAGACTAATAAGAATCAGTGGTGAAGGCCACTAAAAAGGTCACTGTGTCTCACCTGAACTCCCCACTGACGTATTTATCCCTGTCCTTAAACAGCAGAATGGAAGTCTTGTAGATCTTAATAGCACGGCTTTCTCCTTTAGCTGTGCTCGCGTGGTAGACGTTGGCCTGAAATGAGATGGCGGAAAATAAAAAATAAGCTCATTCGTATTGGGAGGTGTTCATTTAACTTCACTTCTCAGCTTCTTATCTCTAATCAAATCAAGTCGAATTTTATTTGTCACATTCGCAACCATAGACAGGACATACACCGATCAGGGTGAAGTGAATAAGATTGATGATCTCCTCATCATGGCACCTGTTAGTGGGTGGGATATATTAGGCAGTAAATCAACATTTTGTCCTCAGAGTTGATGTGTTAGAAGCAGGAAAAATGGACAAGCGTAAGGATTTGAGCGAGTTTGATGAAGGACCAAACTGTGATGGCTAGACCACTGGATCAGAGCATCTCCAAAACTGCAGCTCTTGTGGGGTGTTCCCGGTCTGCAGTGGTCAGTATCCAGTTTATCAGAAGTATCCTTTAAGTCCTGCAAGTCCCATGGAGGCCCCACTTCGCAACTTACAGGACTTAAAGGATCTGCTGCTAACATCTTGGTGCCAGATACCACAGCACACCTTCAGGGATCTAGTGGAGTCCATGCCTCGACGGGTCAGGGCTGTTTAGGCAGCAAAAAGGAGAACCAACACAATGTTTGGCAGGTGGTCATAATGTTATGCTTGATTGGTGTGTATGCGTCATAAAACGTAGCTATAATAAAGCTAAAATAAAAATAGTTACAATACAAATAGAAATAGGATTAGCTGGAAAAAACAATGTGGAAAAAAAGAATCTACAGAATATAAGAACAGAGTTTGATTCTCGAACCTCTTTTCCTGTACTGATGCAGCCGTTAATCCCTGAAATGACGCCTCTGCTGAGCATTTTGAAGAGAATCATGCGAGTCCTGGGGTCCAAAACCTGAAAATGATGAACATATCATTATTAAAATTCTCTGTAGGTTCAGAATCGATGCGTAATATTTGATAATCTTCCGATATCAGGATGTCCCAAAGTGTTTTAATCCTCTAATAAAGAATAAATTAGCTAAACAGTTAACCATTAAAGAATGACGCCTCATAATTTTAATCTATTTAAAAAAGCATTATTGCATAATAATAATAATAATAATATACAAAAATTATATTAGAAGGTTATTATTATTTATTTTATTTTTATATAATATATGAAAATATGTGAAAATTAAGAAAATATCTAAAATATAATAGAAAAATTAGTTCAGAAAAAGTTCTGAAATTAAGAACATTATATATATATATATATATATATATATAGTTTTTATAATTATTGTTCATTTTTTCTGTACACTTGTAAAACATTATAATGTAATGATATAATGTTGGTTGAGAAAATTATATATAAAAGATATATAAAGATGATTAAGAATATATATTTACTATTAATTGAATTTATTTAAATTGGGGAGAAAAAAAAGCCACTGAAATAAATAACAAAAAAAAGCCAAAGGATAAAAGAAATAAAAAAATCAACTTTTTACTTATGTTTTCTTTTTAATAAACAACTGTATATTTTTAATGTACAATCCTTGTGTGCAAGACTACAGTTCAACTTGTACAGTATTTGTATTCTATTTTACGGTTTATATAACGGTGTATATATTTCTTTCTTTCTCTCTTATATTTTTATTAGAGCAACTGTAACATGGCAAAGGAATTTCCCCTGGGATTAATAAAGTTCTTTGAATCTTGAATCTACATCCTGCTGAGATGGAGTTCCACCTCCTGTTTCGGGACACTCACACCACCTCGACCTCTGAGCTCTAATGCAAAACTAAATACACAAACATCACAAAAACCTGGCTGATCCACTACTTTTGGATCCAGGTGTAATTATGCAAACGAAGTTTTGCTTGAATTGTTCCTGACACACATACCTGTTCCACTGTCGCTCTATCGGACTTGTCTTTAACCCGATACCTGCCACATGAACAGAGGATTGAAGTCAGACATGAAACAGTTCAGACCGTGAAGCTATATAGTTCTTGAGAGTGTATAGAGAGAATATAAAAACGTGACGTACATGTCGGCTTCTTTCTGTCGTTGCATTGCGGTGACTTTGTTGATGACAGAATCGGCGTAGTTCAGCTTATCTGAGAGATCAAATCGAAAGGAAACATTCTTTTTTTAACCGTTTATCCTCCGGCGTCTTTCTAGAACGTGCCATCAGACATAAACAGAGAGAACTTACCCAGGTTTATTTTGTGTTCAAACTTTCTCAGGACCTTGTCTGAAGGCGTTGAGAGCTTTTCTGACTTTTGTGTGTTTTGTCGGTTTGCCTGGAAACAAAACAGACAACACACAAACACACACACACAGAGATAAAAACACTGTTTCAATTCATAGAGTTGACTCTAGAGACTCCTTCCATAAATGTTTCAGCCCTTTCAAGAAAACGTCACCATATCAACGATCATATATTTTTTTTTTATGTTAAATAACACATTTTTATTTACTACACTTACATCATGTGAAGCACCTGCCATATAAGTTATTACTCAAATAATAACACAACAGAACAAATTAAATACAAACATGTGATTTGCAGCTGAACCACTGACAGAGCTGCTGCTATAAATAATCAGTAAACACCTTCCGAACAATCAACATCTGCTGTGGAGTCAACATTAATAATCATACAGCTTCTCTCTTCCTGGAGATCTCTGGAAAATACCTGCTGGTTGTTGCCAGTCCGCATCGCAGCGTAGCGTTTAGTGAAGTCTCCTCCGGCTGACCCTTTCCAGTCCCATTCATCATCATCATCATCATCGTCATCATCATCATCATCATCATCATCATCTGCCTCGTTATCATTATTTGCCCGCAATGTCACTCCGCTGAGTTTGTCCTCTAGCGATGGCTGTTTCTCTGGAATGCAGCTGAACTCTAAGTCACTGGAGAGTATTACACACGAGGGTCAGCCAGCGAAGTTAAATACTATAAATTCCACAGCAGGTTAACAGAAATGAATCCTGCCACTGTATTTGTACAGTGCCAATTAAGACAAAAGATACACATCATTCTTGATGTTATCATGTTTATTATTATGGCATTAGTTAGTAATGTACACCGATCAGCCATAACATTATGACCACCTGACTAATATTGAGTTGGTCCCTCTTTTGCTGCCAAAACAGTCCTGACCCATCATGGCATGGACTCCACTAGATCCCTGATGGTGTGCTGTGGTATCTGGCACCAAGATGTCAGCAGCAGATCCTTTAAGTCCTGTAAGTTGCATGGTGGGGCCTCCATGGATCGGACTTGTTTGTTCAGCACATCCCACACATGCTGGATTGGATTGAGATCTGGGGAATTTGGAGGCCAAGTCAACACGACAGACTCGTTGTAGTGCTCATCAAACCATTCCTGAACTATTTTGGCTTTATGGCACAGTGTATTATCCTGCTGAAAGAGGCCACAGCCATCAGGGAATACCGTTTCCATGAAAGTGGGACGTGTCAAAGTAACATCCACGTGGATGACAGGACCCAAGGTTTCCCAGTAGAACATTGCCCAAAGCATGACACTGCCTCCACCGGCTCGCCTTCTTCCCATAGTGCATCCTGGTGCCATGTGTTCCCCAGGTAAGAGACGCACACGCACCCGGCCATCCACGTGATGTGAAAAAAAATGTGATTCATCAGACCAGGTCACCTTCTTCCATTGCTCCGAGGTCCAGTCTTGATGCTCACGTGGCCATTGTTGGCACTTTCGGTGGTACACAGGGGTCAGCATGCGGCCCCATACGCAACAAACTGTGATGCACTGTGTATTCTGACCCCTATCTATCAGAACCAGCATTAACTTCTTCAGCAGTTTGATCAACAGTAGCTCGTCTGTTGGATCGGATCACACGGACCAGCCTTCACTCCCCACGTGCATCAATGAGTCTTGACTGCCCATGACCCTGTCTCCGGTTCACCACTGTTCCTTCCTTGGACCATTTTTGATAGATACTGACCACTGCAGACCGGGAACACCCCACAAGAGCTGCAGTTTTGGAGATGCTCTGATCCAGTGGTCTAGCCATCACAATCTGGCCCTTCGTCAAACTCGCTCAAATCCTTACACTTGTCCATTTTTCCTGCTTCTAACACAAAGGACAAAATGTTGACTTGCTGCCTAATATATCCCACCCACTAACAGGTGCCATGATGAGATCATCAGTCTTCTTCACTTCACCTCTCAGTAGTCATAATGTTATGGCTGATCGGTGTATCTCAGCGTTAAAAATATTACGTCATATCTCAGCGTTTAAAAAACATGACGTCATACCTTAAGGTTAACAATAGCACATTACAACTTAAACAGCTCCAGAAGCTTTCTGAGTTCCTAGTTTGGCCAAATTCTCAAGATGAATCTGGACAGATTAGAGGTTTTGGTTTATCCACACTTCTAATACTACAGTAGAAAATAAACACAACACCGTTTTGCTGTCATTAGAAGTGAGCTAAACACCCGGCGTGTTTCCTCACCTGCTCGATTCCTCCGCGTCTTCAAACTGTCCCGGGACAACCTGCGACATCGCGATGTTTTCTGCTTAGATTCACAAAAGTAAAATACAGCGGTCAGAAACACGGACAGTAAAAGCAGAAACGCACGCCGGACTCCCAGCTCCACGCATATACACTTCCGCAAACGTGACTACGGAAGCCGAGTTGGCTGAACGAAATTCAAAACGCAAAAAGAAAATTATTGCTGCTCAGTACTTCTCGGTATCACGCTGTTGGGTTTGTTCTAAACTGAAATTAGGCGTCTCCAATATTATCTCATATCAATAATCTACAGCAGTAAACAGATTCCTTAGTTCCTTACTCCATTAGGCCCATGAAATTGCAATTATACACCGATCAGGCATAACATTATGACCACCCGCTTAATATTGTGTTGGTCCCCCTTTTGCTTTGCTGACTCTTCGAGGCACGGACTTCATTAGATCCTTGAAGGTGTGCTGTGGTATCTGGCACCAAAGTGTTAGCAGCAGATCCTTTAAGTCCTGTAAGTTGTGAGGTGGGGCCTCCATGGATACTTACAGGTCTTGAAGGATACTTTTGATAGATACTGACCACTGCAGACCGGGAACACCCCACAGTTTGTGCTGCAGTTTTGGAGATGCTCTGATCCAGTGGTCTAACCATCACAATTTGGCCCTTCATCAAACTCGCTCAAATCCTTACGCTTGTCCATTTTTCCTGCTTCTAACATCAACTTTGAGGACAAAATGTTCACTTGCTGCCTAATATATCCCACCCACTAACAGGTGCCATGATGAGGAGATCATCAGAGTTATTCACTTCACCTCTCAGTAGTCATAATGTTATGCCTGATCAGTGTACTTCCAGAACAGCTGATATTAATGCTCTTGCTTTTAATATGTTCTTGTTTCTATAGTAACATAGTTTCTGCATTAACCTACACAAGTTACTTTATTACAAGTTACTACACACCTACAAATTCTTTAGAAAATGTCTATTATTGTTGATTTGGTAACATTAGAACAGTCTTATTAGCATGTACAGTTTTGAAGGGGTCTCCAGTGTCAGTGGTTTGTAACAGAGGTAACTTTATGTTACACATGCGAGGCAGAGTTGATTGGACTTTCTCTAACGCAAGGAGCTTGTTTTATTAACATCAAGAAAGTAAAAAGAAAGAGGGATGCTAGTTAGGGAAGAGCACCTTATAGATGTTATAACCTAGGTATAAGCAGTATAAATACAAATAATTATACTGTAATTACTATTTTATACTCATTAGAACACACACACATACACTATGAGGGGCCAGGTCAGTACCAAATGATAAACCCATACTGGGCCCACATGGCTTCATAAAGAGGGACCAGTATGGATCTTATGTACACTATATTGGCAAAAGTTTTGGGACGTCTGCCTTTACATGCACATGAATGTAATATGGAGTTGTCCCGCCCTTTGCAGCTATAACAGCTTCAACTCTTCTGGGAAGGCTTTCCACAAGGTTTAGGAGTGTGTTTATGGGAATTTTTGACCATTCCTCTAGAAGCGCGTTTGTGAGGTCAGGCACTGATGTTGGATGAGAAAGTCTGGCCCACAGTCTCCGCTCTAATTCATCCCAAAGGTGTTCTATGGGGTTGAGGTCAGGACTCTGTGCAGGCCAGTCAAGTTCCTCCACACCAAACTCACTCATCTGTCTTTATGGACCTTGTTTTGGTCAAAACATTTGGCAATATAGTGTACGTTCGGCCCCATATTAGCCCTATTCAGATTAGATGCGAGATTCCTATGGGCTAATTCAGGTAGCGCCCACATAGAAACTATGGACAAACCCGATTCGGGCCCCATGCTTAAAGCCCACATGGCGACCACACTGGAATGTTGGCTGAGTAATAACATGAACCGAGTTGTGGATGCTCTACAGCATTAAATGCAAGTATAGATAAGTCATACAAAAAGGACCTAGTGTTTTATTTGTTACTTGGCACAGAGATTATTACCATGATAATTGTAACTCTTGTAGGGCACATTTAAACGCCCTCAGCCATCAAATGCCACTCGAACAAGTCACAGGTTGCCAATAAGACCTTTTACAAACCCTTAATAATGATGTATTTGCTTGTCCAGTATGAAAATCAGTGTGGCTTTTGCCATTCATTCTCTCATCCTGACAAAACTCCTGTAGTTTTGTGTAGCACACATTATCATGGCATACTGTAACCAAAAAAATCTTCATTCGCTGGTGCGCACAGATTCAATAAAAAAAACAAAAAAAAAACAAAACCCCACATCCCTATGACAAGAGAATAAATAAACAGAACTCTGTTTAATTTCTCACTCTTTCTTAGTGTATATTTATTGTTTGAATGAGTTCAAATAGGGTCGTGTACAGAAACAAAACAAAAATCAATAAGAACTTTCCTAAAAGTAAAACTGGACAGGAGAGACAAACGTTTGCAATCCCTTTAACAAATGCATTTGTTGTTACAGTGCTCAAAACAAATCGGCGAAACATGCAGAATTACAGAGGATGAGGAGGAGGAGGAGGAGGATGATGAACATTGAGGTGAATTCACATTCATATGCATATATGATGCAACTGTAGTGATCGCTCTAGCCTGCTGCAGAAACGAGAATTTCTTTCCACAAAGCAGATGATTTTAAGTATGCATAATTTGAGGAGCCCCTGAGAAAGAGAAGAACTGGTAACCACCCATTTTAATTAGACATGCAAAAAATCACTAACTCTACTGCTAATTCAAGCTCGGGCTTTAATAATAATTATATATTTAGTTAATGCATGTGTGTATTGGTGGGGACTGATTTAACTGAATTAATGCAAACAAACAAACAAACAAACAAACAAACACACACATTAATAAAACAATCTATGGCAAATAGCTCAAGGCGTCATAATCATAACCATAAAATAAGTGATAATATAAAGAACTTCAAGATTGTTCAGCGCTACAGTCATTGTTTCCGATTTCTCCTCTGCGTTCATACGGGAGTCCATGTTAGCTCCGAGCACTCATATCAATAAATACATAAAATATTCAGTGTGTTCTCCTTATCTTTGATAGACCTGCGCATACACACTATACACTACAAGCAAGCGCACACATTTCTCAAACACACCATAGTAGAAAAATGATTTGTTTTTCCGCAAGTTCACCAAACCTGTTCGTTGAAGCCCAGCAGTTTGTTAGCCTTTCTTTAAAGGAAATGAACAGTAAAGTTAAATATGTAAAGGAATTGAACATTATTCGGGAACTGTCTTATTGTTCATTTAGAAGGCATGTGATATGTTCTATTAAAAATAAAGTGTCCCTTTATCAAAAGAGGCACATTTGCTGCAAAAATATACGCTGCCTACTTTTCTGGGTTTTTCTGCGAGGCAGCATTAGAAAGTACCCACACACCAATATTGCGTTGTGTAACCGATTATCAGCACATGTCTGTTGCATAGTTTTTGGCTCCAACACGCAGCATTTCCTTGTTGATCATCTTAAAGACAAACTTCATTCAACTAATTAGAGGTTTATGAGGTTAGATTGGCTAACTGCAGAGGTACTAAAGAGACGGATATGAAAAGTAGGAGGCAGTGTGAACAGCACAGTTGTATAAGTCGAGGCAAACAGCAGGGCGATTTCAAGTATAAAACCCACAGCACAAACATCACTGCGCTTAAAACATAGAAAAGACTCCGATGAGCCAGATTGGGATTAAATGCAATGTGTACTGCAAAGCACACTGCTGTCTGATGCGTTGTGTGTAAAACCTTGGCTTGATTTTAATTGGTGCCGAAAAAGAAAAGGGACTAAAACGTCCACCGGATCGTTCAAGTGCATTCGAAGCGGATCGTACGGATCCGTGTTCTTAAATTCTTAAACCAAGTGTCCTTAATAACAAGCTTTCGCCTAAAGGCAGTGTCTGAATGTCAGGCTTTACACCCCAAACCACCAGGGGGCGCTGTCTCAACCACTAGTTACGTTCTAAGTTCAACGCACCACAAGGCCAGAGAGCATCGTTTATCAGTGAGCTTCGATAGAGGAAGAAAATGTACAAAAACTGGCAAATATTGCCAAGAAACATTGACTAATGATCACCCAAACTGATAACCAAAAGTATTCTAGGCCACTGAGTGAACCAAGGACACCTCCGAAACCTAAAGAAGCCTATTCGGAACGAAGGTTCAGAGAGATATGCTCTCAGGCACTTGAGCAAAACTTATCGAGAAGACTAAAAACAAAGTGGAATTGACTTAAGAATAATACATATGACGGTGCTAATATAAATCATCAATTTATCATACAAAAGACTAATTTATTTTGATATAAGGATTATAGAATTAATTAAAAAAAAACACACAATCATATACATTTGATTAAAAATGATACTGTGCAGTGGATCTAAATCTCTGGGGGAACAAAAGAATCATTAAGGCATTGAGAGAAAGTTTCCAGTTTTGCATTTTGCTCGCATTATAAACGTCCGCGCAAAGACGCTCGACTCTGCATCGTCTTTTTAGTGTTCGTGTAAGATCATGGAAGTATGGCACAGGATGGACAGAGTCAACACGTCTTAGACAACTGGCTTGTCTACAGCTCCCTGGTTATCCTTAAGACTGGGATCTGCTGCATCTTTGGGTTCTGGGGCCTTAGTATCCAATTCATCGAGCTCCTTCGTTTGAAGTTTTTTGGAAGCCTCTGGCGCAGAAACTTCCTCTTCTTTAATCCCATTATCGTCCACCTTCTCTTCGGTTTCCTCTGCTTGTTTGCCATTCTCCGCCTTGGAGGTCTTGTTTTCAGAAGGAGCCGTCTCGCTCTCACTTCCAGAAGAACATCGTAGATCTTCCCCATCCACAGCACTATCGTCTCTTGCTCCGTCAGCCTCATCTGTTCCTCGGTCATCTGGGGTTTTCTGGTGAATACGCTGGTGCCTCACCAGGCTGTGTTTTAAAGTGAAGGTCCGGTCACATGTTTGGCACTGATATGGTCTTTCTCCTAAATATATAAAAATAAAATAAACAAATAAAATAAAGTCAAATTCCCCAACAAATTCTATAAAAATATATATTAGATATTTACTCTCATTTAGTCTTACCAGTATGTGAACGCATATGTCTGGTCAAATCTTGCCGGCTCCAAAAACGTTTGCTGCACACACTGCAGATCTTCTTCTTCCTCTTGTCAGGTCTACTTCCTGGTGATTCAAGCTCGGAAGAGCCACCCTCTTCTTCTTCATTTCTTTCCTCTTTCTGTCCCTCCTTTTCCTCTTCCTCAGCACCACTTTCCACAACGCTGCTGTTCTCCTCTTTCTCAGCCTCACCCGTTTCCTGCTCACCTTCCTTTATTGGCGAGGTGCTGGTGTCAATAGATTGACTGGATACCGCAGGTTGATTTCTTCCTTTCCGTTCCCCATCTTCATTTTGGTTGTCCTGCAAATGAATCTTCTGGTGCCGGCTGAGGGTGGCCGCATGCCGGAAGGTCTTTTTGCAGGTACTGCATGTGTGAGGAAATTCCTCTGATGGTGGACCCTCTGGTTCCACTGCAGGTTCTGTAGCCTCTGGCTGTTCCCGCTCAGTTTCTGACATTTTGTGTTCTGTTGGTTTGCTGGCAACATTCAAATCCAGGCTCTTGTTGCTCTGAGAGTCATCACTGTTCTCGTTGTTGTTCAAGTGAAAGTTCTCAACAGATTGTGAGCTTTTTAGATCTTCCGTCAACTCGGGGGATTCTGTGGTTATGTCTTTATCCTGCTCTGTCAAGTCCATGTCATTAGTTATGGTTTTGTCCTCTTTTTTAAGATCATCTTCATCTACCATGACAGCAGGCTCAGCATCAGAAACACCATCTACACAAGAAATTAAATGTTAAATGAGAAATGATGAAGGCTTAAGGATTACTTGGTACAAATTTTAGGACAGTAACATACCTCCACAAGATTATTTTAATGTTTTCATTTATCTTAAGGTTTGTTGTAGTCATACCTGTACTTCCCTGTGACCCATCATCAGCCTTGGTTTTTGGGCATGACCCAGTGTTCTGCAGTGTGTTGCGACTGGATAAGCCATGCTTACGAAGGAGGTGGCGCTCGCAGTTGGATTTGGTGGAGAACAGTGCATCGCACTGAGGACAAGGGAACGGCTTTTGGCCTATGGGAAACACCGTTACATTACAGTCAGTTTTTACTGCTTTTAATGATTGACATGGGGTTAACAAAATTATAACAAGGAGTCACACCAAAGCATAACTGACCTGTGTGTGTTAGCATATGCCTCTGTAAAGAACTGGTCCAAGGGAACACCCGAGGACAGTATGGACATTTCATCTTCTGCACAGAGTTTGAGTAGGCATTCTTCTTCCCTTTGCTTCGTGGGCGAACCTTCTCTTTGTCTTCCTTTCCTTCCTTCTCTTCTTCACTTGCAGACTGTTTCTCCTTTTCTGGCTCCATTTGCCTTAGCTGTAAGTAAGAGCTAAATTTATTGGCATCAGTAGTGGCCAGCATTTTCTCCACACTTGGTAACTCTCCACTGGACTCCAAGTCAAACCCACTGATGGATGCATGTGTAGGATCACATATCTCATCCTTGAATGGCCTTTTCTTGCCTCTCCTCTTTGATGCCTCAAGGGATGGACAACTGAAAGAAGAACCAGGACTTGCAGTGCCATTGGAACACTTTTTATCCATTAGTGTTTCACCACTGACCACTCCATCACTTTTATCAGAGTTTATTCCTGTTTTCAGCAGCACCGGTGCAGCTGAGACGGAAGAGATGATTTGGGCAATGGAGGCCAGAGGTGGCATTTCTGAAGTGTTGGAGGCAGCAGCAGGTTTCGGCAGCAGTGGCTTTAGGCGTATGGGTGGCTTGGTCATGTCACTTGTCAGTGTAGAGGCAAGGCTAGGCATGGTTGCTGGAAGGGATGTATGGACACCCGATACCTTTCCTATAAACTTGACAGTACTTGGAGAAGGAAGCTCTTTCTTGACCTCTTGGCGATACGATGAGGTTGTATCAACTTGTTCTATCTTTATTTTCTTTCCTTCCATATCCTTGCGAATAGACAGATCGATAGGCTCCATGGAACAGTCATTTGACAGAGAGGGAGAAGCTGCCTCTGGTTTTATATCAGAATGAATAGTTTTCAATGTTTTGCTGGAGAAATCCAAGGGCTGGTCTTGAACTGCAGCTTCAGAGAAAGTACTTAGATTTTGATTTCCTGACTGAGACTGAGCAGCAGAGTTGGTCTGGACACAAGTAGGAGCTGTGACAGGAACAAGAGTGTTTATATGATCTTCAATTTCCCTCTCTTGGACTTCTGAGTGTTGCTTAAGCAGGTGATGGATACAATTCCTTTTGGCGAGGAAGGCTGCGCCGCACTGGCGACATTCAAATGGTTTCCTCTGACAGCCATTGAGAGTTCTGAGATGAATCTGTAGAGCCCTGTAGGTCTTCAGGTCCTCTCCACAGTAGCGGCAGGATGTGTTGCCAATATTAGCCGAATCCACAAGGTCCTGTGTAGTACCCCCAACTAAACTGCTTGCACTTGAGGATGGGGTAATGTACTCAATGTTTTTCTCAATCTCCTTGCGAGTGTTTTTCATGTGCTTCTTGCGCAAATGACGCTCACAGTTGGCCTTGACTGTAAAAGGGTAGTGACAGAGGCGACAGACATAGGGACGTTCACCGCTGTGTGTTCGTAAATGCCGCATTAATGTGGCATTGTCCGGAGCAGTGTAGGTGCAGATGCTACACTTGTATGGAGAAGCTCCATAGTGATGAGCTCGCATATGAGCCTGGAGGCCTCCTGGGAAGGAGAACACTTGCGTACAGAAGCGACATGGATATTCTGTCTTTGGGACCTTTTTGCCACCTGAGGTTCTCATATCTTTTTCTTTACCTTGGACCTCTTCCTGCTTAATTTCCCCAGTAGTCATTATTGTTGGCCCTGTGCCATCTCCCACTAGATTTGTGTTCTCCCAATTTGTAGGCGAGGAAGACGTTGAGGAAGATGGGGTATTTGATGACTGTTTGGAAGTAAGAATTTGGGCTGTAGGGGGTGGCAAGCTGGGGCTGATGCAACCTGAAGAGGCTTGCTGGGCATTCATCACTGGTGGAGGTGGCGTGGAGGTTCCCATGCTGGATCGAGGAGTCACCAGTGGCTTGGGTTTGAGAGGAGTAATTTGTTTGGGTTCTGCCTGCAGAGGACCTTCTGCACCTTTTGGAAGCAGTGGCAAAGTCATCTGAGATGGAATAGCAGCAGCCATCTTCAGGATCTGTTGGATATCAGCAAGTTCCACTCCTGTTTGACTGACAGGCCGGACAACCAAACCACCCTGAAGTGGCTGCAGTGATAAAAGGCTGAGACCATTACCCTTATTTAAGCCTTGAAGAGAGACAGGATCTAGAAGACAGAGGCCAAGACTACTATTGGTCTCTTGAGGTAGATTTGTTGCAGAGGGCTCAACACGAATAAAACGAATGCTGTCCAAAATTTCTTGCTGTTTCTCCTCCTCAGTCTGTTCAGGCTTAGCGAGTGAAGAATGCTGTAGACCAAGGCACTCCATAAAATCATTCTTCCCATTTAAAGTTACGCTGGCCTCCTGTTGTACTGATTCAACTATCTCTTTGGAATCTCCAGAATCTTTGGCTGTATCTGAAATAGTGTCATTTTCCTGCTTCTGGGGTTCGGCATCATCATCTTTGTGAGAGATTATGTGTAGATCTAGAGAGACTTGGAGAGGAAAGGCCTTGTTGCATACTTCGCAAATAAACCTATGAAATTTGCTCGAGCAACGTCGCAAATTTGTTTCACACCAGACCTGCGCAAAAGAAATTTCAAAATTACTTTTCAAGAACCAAACCCAATCAGAACCCAATCATGTAAACATTTTGATACTTCAAGGTTATAGTGTATGTTTAGAACAAATCTGTACCTGTGCGATTTGGGGGAATTTGCTGCAAGAAAAGTCGATGAAGGACAGATCACTGAAGCCCAGAGGTATGGAAGGGTTACTCTGGATAAATGGTCGTCCATTGGGATCTGTGGGCAGCTGCTTATGAATAACGGAATTATGACGAAGGAGGCCTCGATGGGTGCGGAAAGTGATACAACACAGGTTACACCTAGCACAAGTAAGAGGACCTTGTTAACATTGTTCTATGTATGTACATATGCCTGTATGTGAATCATTTTTTTTGCACTTACCTGAGTGCAGTGTCAGGATGTGTCTCCATGTGTGACTCCAAACCATATTTACAGATGAATGTCTTGAAGCAGATTGGACAGTGCAACAGGTCTTCTTCACGCTTGGCGGGGCTTTGCTCCCCAGATCCGTGCACTGCAAATACCTAACACAAAAGATTGAGAGGTTTTATTTTGGATTCAAAAGTAAGTTCCAAGCCACCACAAAAACAGACTACAAGCCCATTTTGTAGTACCTTTTTATTGGGTGGTTCATTGGTTTTCTCTCCATCATCCTCTACGCTTAGTTTTCTCTTGGTGGGTTTGCGGCGCTTGCTTGGGGAAACAGGATGTGAGGCTGGGACACCGTTTGGGCCCTTGTCATGAATTTTCATGTGCCTATAGAAATCGAAAAGGTATGAAATTAAATATTGAAATTAGGTGCCTGGCATCCACGAACACTGTACCTGTGTTCTTTTAAGTTTACATGGTTTGACTTAAACATAGGGGTAAACACTCCAATGATAATGATGAGCAAGCAAAGCCAGATTATTTAGTCACTGGTACAAGAAAAAATAAACTCTTTAACCAGTCATTACAGTTACACAATGGTACACCCTGTGTGTGCGAGCAGTGTTATAATAAACAATTTAGACCAGTTAGTCACTGACATACTGCTACCTCTGGAGAAATATTCAAGGGTGTAATAAGAAATAGAGCTGTTTTGCAGCTTTGCGTCTGATCTCACGCAATTATCAAATATTAAATGCAAATTTTCTTCGTGGCTTTGAGGGATTTATAGCTAATGAGCTGATGAGTGTGGAGTTTTGTAAACTGCAATGTACAAGCTCCATGCTGACAGCAGAGGGCTTTCTCTCCGAGGGGTCAGACCAGAGTGAGTCGAGGGAAAGTGGCTTTAACGACGTGCTGCTACATGTGCTGCCCCCTCCCTACAGCGGTTTGCAGGAACAAACCCACCTTTCAGGTTCCACCAGATATGTGCCTCATGATGCTTCATGAGCCGAAGCTGTTGGTTAAACAGTGCGTAACTAAAGAACCTGACTTGGTGGTATGTTGGTCTACAGGGTTCCTGATTGCAAATAAGGGTAATAACCAAGCACAGTCCAGATCTCTGCACCAATTCTGTGTTCTTGAGATATATTCATACATAAATTATTTAAGAGATAAATCCATAAAAAGAGACTTTGTTCATAAACATGCATAATTCATTGCAGACTTGTAGGTGCACTGGACTGAATAAACGATTTCACCTATGAAGGCCACTCCATCATCCCCGAAAGGCCAATGCTTAGTAGAACTGAAGAATTTCCATATACTGTATCATCCAAAGTAAGCTGACAAAACACATGCAACAAAAACGGCATGTAACTCTTTCTATTGAGGATAACAGATGTACAGACCCACGTTTTATGGAGTGGAAATTCGAATGGCATTTTGGGCGACATCTGACAGGCCTAATTCATGTCTACCTCTGTGCGAGCACACATGCCTGACCGAGAGAGAGAGGATAAATGTCAGCAGGCGCAGTGCTCAGAAGCTTGTTTTACATTCTGCAGCCGGGGATGGATATTAATAGCAGAGTAGATGGAGCGAGGGGCCGTCCATATGTGGACCCAACCCCGACAGCATGAATCCTGTTCCATCTCACATCGCAGCTCTCTGGCCTCACTCGCAAACTCGTCACCAAAGAAAGCCAGTGAACGCACTGAGCAAACAATGAACGTACGCCAGAAGAGCGTGGAGTTAAAAGTGTTCCTGGGTTTCAGATGACTTGATGCAGAACTTTCCTCCTGCAACACCAGGACTCTACAGCCAGAGGGTGCTATGGAGCACAGCAAAAGTTTGGCTTTGTGCAGCCATGTTTTTTGCAATGACAACAGAGTCGATTCGTCCAGTTTGGCCATCGATCACAAAAGCTCACTGAAAAAGATCACACCTGCTCTCTTTAGCAGCACTTCTTTCTCACATCTGGGGAGTCAACATCTTCAACATGGCCTCAAGCATCCAAAGATACTCAGCACACCTCTTTACTAGACGCCCCCCCTTTTCCTTCTCATTCTCTCTCTCTCACACGCACACACACACACACTCTCTCTCTCTCTCTCTCTCTCTCAGACTCCTTTTCTTCTCCCACCCCCATCTGGAATGCCTGCATGTCTCAACTGCACAAGGAGGGCCTCTATGCTCATCCCATAGCCGTGCCACCACAAACGAAAACGGGCACAAACACACACACACACACACACACACACACACACACACACACACACACACAGAAGTGCAGCACGCAAACAGAATTATCTCACACACACAGACACAGAAGCTTGTGCATACATCTCTATCTTAAGGCCCTGATGCAACACACAGCTAAATGGAGTTCACACATCAGCACAGACATCACACAGATCTTTTACTCCCTCAGTATAGAAGCAACAGTTTCCCAGACACATGCTCACTTTAGAATCATAAGCTCGATTTCACCTCTGTGAAGTTTCTAAAGTAAAAGTCTATTTTCATCAGCTTTTTTTTGCTTAGCTTAGCTGTTACATTTACTGGTTCATTCTCCAACACTTCGAATGATATCATTTGCTGTGCATCACATCTGTTTATTTTTGTTACTCTAAACAGCACAGAGCTGTGCAGAGCAAAGAGCTATCTCAGGCTAAGAGCAAACGTAAAAAGAGCTAATGTTAAAAGCTCTTCCAGTCTGTAGATAAAAACTTTATTCTGTCATTTTAGCTAGACGTTCTGTTAAGACAGAATTCATGAGCAGATCTGAATTTAAAGGAAGGCCTAATGGGGCAAAACTTAATCTACAGACCTGATCTGTTTTGTGCCCTTTTAAGCTAATTAGCTAGCTAGATTTATTTCTAATATCTACAACAAACGTGAGACCAAACACTACCAAGACATTTCCGAAATATTCTCTAATAAATAATACACAATATTGTGTTGAGGATACGAAAATCTAGCACTCTGCATTACTAGGAAGGCAGCATTTCTCGGACTTTAGCCGTTCTGAGGTAGCACTAATCTTAGCAAAAGCATTTCCCTCACACCAAAACCAGTGATGGAGAATCTCATAGCTAACATTATCCTGTCGATTTTGAGAAAAGAGATATTTCTGAAGCCGGAAAATCATTCCTGTGTCTAAATTGAGCTAGCTAAAATAGCATGATCTTACTGGTTTCATTTGTCACATGCTAGCTAGTTAGTATTAGCATTAGCTAGCCGTTTTGGTCGATGAAACGGATGCAGATATAGATAAACATAAAAATGGTTTAACGTTATAAAATATACCATGAAAGTGCCACATCAAGCATGTTACAGTTCTAGAAACTTCCGAGACCCCCAGTTTGATTTTCCTGCTCTTTTAAAGACGACATAACGTTTCTGCATTTATTAAATGCTCTTAAAATGATGCATTTTGAGCAGACTAGCTTCGAGTTAGTTAACAATGGTGTTATATAATGTCAGGCAAAATGGCTGAATTTAGGGATGTTTAGTTTAGCGATTATACTCAATTAGAGTGTTATTTTAGCTTTGTTTAGCTTTTCTTTCTAATTTATCACCAAATCTGACTGAAATGTTTATATTTTCGACAGTTTAAAAGCTATTTGCTTCACTTCAGCGGCTAGCATGTATGCGACAGCACAGATTTTGACCGGGAATGATGTCTAAAAAACACTGAGGTAAAAGATTACAAGAATACCGTAGACAAAAGAATTCTCGATAATGTTATAGTGTAACCCCTCTTATAACCTATCAAACAAGTTTTTTGAGTCATGTTCCAACCTAATTAGCTGAAATAAGTCCTTTGTGTGCGATTAAAACGTCACGTGATCTCAAATCTAAATACATCCATTTCTGGAAGGCCCCAGAGTATCAAGTACATGAAGTATTCTCTCTCTGATTCTGGTTTCTCCAATGTGAGCAATGTTTTAGCTCAGTGAACAAAATAATCTTTTAGATTAAGAAATCTTTTAGAAAAAGATAGGATTGGTGCCTGTACCTGTGCATGTTTCCATTGGTGGTGAAGGTCTGACCACACACTGAGCATTTATAGGGTCTCTCTCCGCTGTGGACCAGCATGTGGCGATCCAGAGAGCTGGCCGAGCTCAGCGCCTTTCCGCAGATGCTACATGAGTGGTCGCTACCTCCGATCTCTGTGTTATGCTAAAGGATGGGCCAGGAGATAGAGTGTTATTTTGCAAGTTTTCCACATTTTATTTCATAAAGAAAGAAAAAAAAACAAAAAAAAAACAATGTTCTCAGTGAATGAACTAGCTTAGCTTGCTATGTAGAGTAGATTTCTCAGTAATGCAAAGGAAATAAAGATTGGAGTAACACTGATGAACAGGCAGAAAACCAAGAGATTTTTAAATGTTAAACTGGAATGCAGTGATATATTTACAATCCATTAAGTCATTAAAAAAAAAATCTCATCTTAGCTCATTCATAATATATCATTAAGGAAAAAAAAATCAGATTTTTATCCTGTACCTGTCGTATATGCATAGTGAGATAATGCTGCGTCTGGCAGTTCTTATCACACAGCGGACAGATGAAGGAAGAACGATCTTTCACTTCCTGCAAGACAGAGGAAAGACACAGCACTCAGACACAATAACAATCAGTTTACCTGCTCTTACGGAAGCGGAAGCGTCAGACCGAGTGGAGATGGAACACCGAAAACAAGCATCTTATCAAAGATGAGCAACAGGTGAGCACAAACTAGCTCTCTGGGTTACACTGTTCAGAGTTACAGTGACACCTGAATGATGTGTGAGGAAGGAGGAAGCAGCACACACCATATCGGTCTATATATTCATGTAGAACTGAGCAATATGATACACTATTATATACACATGAATGTAATATGGAGTTGTCCCGCCCCTTTGCAGCTATAACAGCTTCAACTCTTCTGGGAAGGCTTTCCACAAGGTTTAGGAGTGTGTTTATGGGAATTTTTGACCGTTCCTCTAGAAGCGCATTTGTGAGGTCAGGCACTGATGTTGGATGAGAAGGTCTGGCTCACAGTCTCCGCTCTAATTCATCCCATCAAATTTCCTTCACAGCACTGCTGAAATCCTGAAAGTGTCTTCGATCATGTGAAAATGTTCCGAACAGAAAGAAAAGTTTGTGGTTTTCTTGGCAACATGACAAGCTGTGTGTGTGTGTGGTTTATTATTAGCTTATTAGCTTTGAGAGAGAGAGAGAGAATCTAGTGAGGGAATGTCCGTTTATAGCTGCTATAATGTACATTAGAATGGATGGGAAAAAAGTCATTCTCTAATGAATATAAGCTTCTAATCACTGGCAAATATTGGCTAGATGAATAAAATTCTTTAGACAAACAAAACAAAAAGAATTTTTTTACATTTACAGAATTGGGCCCGGCAGTGGATGCTTGGTGGACCTGGGATTCGAACTCACGACCTATTCCAACACCTTAACCACTAATAATAATAATGTTCCTGTGTTTAATACCTTACTTGTTAGTGCTGCTGAGGTCTAGCACTATTTTTATTCTTGATGCTCTTGTAGTGACCTGACGACGGACACATTTGCGATAACATTGTTGTCTTACTGGCAACGTTGATGACGGAGAACGGCAAACTCGCCTAAACATTGGCCTTGAATGACTTTCAGTTTTCACAGAACTTCAGAATCGGTCTTCAACAGCGTTCCTCTTAAAGCCAAGTGTTGAGAGAACGCTCAGCTCAGCTCAGCTCCTGGTGTGAAACGTGAGAGGTGAAACACAGCCGGGGTGCAGGCAGGCAGGCGGCGTGAGGCTGAGTGGACCGTCCTGATAAAGCCGCTGTGTTTTATGGAAGGACTTCGCACACCACAAGTGGTCTCTGCATGTGTCCTGAAGAAGGCAGCAGCTCCAGCTGGCAGCGAGCATCAAGAACATGTGGGACAGGCAGCTAAACGCATGGAAACACACTCAGTGCTGCTGAATGAAGGCTGGAGGGGGTTGAAACACCTGTTTTTTTCTCCACAGAGAAGCGTTTCAGCCTTTTAATTGGAGGCGCAAGACGCGCTCGGCCGCTGACAAAGGGGGAATTGAGAGGGGACCATTTGCTGCCGTTCGTTTCAGCCGTGCAAACTCCTGCCCTGAGCAGCACCTCTGGGGTGACTTAATGCCAAGAAAACACAAGGGCCACTCGACATGTTTCTTACTAAGCCTTGTTATCTCTCACTGAACACGTGCTTTACTCGTCATTTGTTTAGATGAGGACGTTACACCACATGATATATTGTGTTGATTTTCGAAGTAAAAACAAACGACTCCTTTTCTCATCACCCAGTATACAGGAACCATGCGTTCAAATCAAGCAGATGTTATTTTCGTCATTTTCTTCTTTCCACCAAATAAATATGTGCTTTTACTAGGGGTGCACAAACTTTTGCATACAACTATAGAAGCTATCATTAGCTTCTTTAGTGACATGAAAAGCAAACAGTAATTTGGACTAGAGCTACACTGTTTTGATTTTTTTGTTTAGAGTTTCAATTTTTGTTAAAGGCTGATAAATAAGCAGAAAAAAGAAAAAGACGGAACAGCAGCGAGACAGTTTTGATTCATTTCTGAGCGAACAGTTACCTGATGCATTGTTGTTGCTTGTTAGTGTTAAGTGCAGTAGATGTTTTTGAAGACCCGTCAGATTTACACACAGATTCCTAAAACCTCAGTCGTACCTGGTTCCTCCTGCCGGTGCGGTTAGCAGAGGGAGATTTGCCGGGGGTTTTAGGAGACGGGTTCGAGGCAGCGTCCTCAGCGTCGCCGTTCATTTGGCCAGTGTTTGTTTCAGTATGTGTTGTCGAGTTGGCACAGGACTCTCCGTCTTCCTCTCCGTCATCTTCATCCTTCTGCTCGGCTCCGTCCTTGTCTCGCTCTTCCTCAGTTCCGTTCTCTTTTCCCGCCGCTCCGGGGTGGTCCGGGTCACCCTGCGGCTTCTCTGTGAATCATGAACATTAAGTGAAATTTAAGTAAATTAAGTGCTTTGTATCGACTCATTAAAAAGAGTGAGGCAATCTTTTTCTGTGACGTCGTACCTTCCATCGGTGTGGAAAGCTCCTCTTGCTGCTGAGAGGCTTTGCCATCTTCAACACACCTCTTCTCAGGTAAGGCACTCTCCATGGCTGAAAGAAACAAACGACAAAAATATATCATCCATCATATTGTCTACAGACAAGAAAAATCAGTGAAAATGATCAAAAACAGAAAGAAAGAAGGTAGGAAAAAGGAACGGCGGCCATTATTTTAACAGCAGGTGATGCCTACAATGTCTACAATAAAAAATTATATATATATATATATATATATATATATATATATATATATATATATATATATATATATATATATATATATATATATATATATATATATATACACACACACACACACAGGTATATATATATATATATATATATATATATATATATATATATATATATATATATATATATATATATATATAAAATAAAATGTTTTAGATCTTATTTTATTAAATTTACATTTAAATAATTGAAATCATTACTGAATATATTTTCCCATAAAATAACGGTATCACATAAGGCTTTAATTTTAATTATATTTGTTTTACATGCAAAAACAAAGAAAGAAGGTTGGAAAGAGGAACGGCGGCCATTATTTTAACAGCAGGTGACGCATCCTTCCTGACCTAAGTCGTGTTTTTGTCTACAATGCCATTTCAAGTGGACCTCTGACCTTTCAGCCGAGAGGTCATGGTCCAAAGAGACATTTCTGCACATCCCAAAAAAAGTTCATTCAGTTTGTGTACAAGTTTCTATTACATGTTTGTGTGTGTTGCAGAGACTTCAAATTGTTTCACTGGAAATTTCATACATAAGGAGTAGGATTTTAAAACATATATTAGTATTTATTTTCCTGGGAAGTTTTATATGTGTATAACACTTTACAATGATTTGTTTGTTCATTTATACTTTTAACAATTTCTTGAACAACTATTTGTTTATGTTAATCATTTGCCATTATGAAAAGTAATATTATGCTCATTGTAAAGCAGATTTGTTCACATATGCAAGGTGAAAACCAAAATGTTTTTGATTTTATAGCCATTGAAAGCTGATTCTAGTTCATTTTCCACCGTAGATTTCTTTACTTATTTCTGTGAATTTATTATTTATACCACAAAACAACTGTTAAAATAAATAAATAAATAAATAAATAAATAAATAAATAAATAAATAAATAAATAAATCAATAAAAAAAATAAAAATAAAATGTAGTTTTGAATCTTATTTTATTATTTACATTTAAATAATTGAAATCATTACTGAATATATCTCATGAAATAACTGTTTATCACATTTAGTTATAATTCTAATTGCTTTACATGCAAAAATCATGAACAGCCAGATTTGGAGAAGTCATGGGAGTAGTATGAGAAAAAAAAAAAAAAAAATGCACTTTTAAGAAGCAAATTTGAGCTTTAAAAGATCCCGAGCTTCTCCTTCCTCGAACATTTGATGAAAGGAAGAGGAGTACGAATGAGAGCAACGTAAAGATACATGAGAATCTTCATCTGCTGGGAGAATCCAGCACAAACCCTGTTGTGACAAATGAGTCGAGTCTGACACGCTTCTGCTGCGTATTTCTGCAGAACTCGTCTTTCTGACGGTTAGGGCCGTGTTGATCTTGGCGAGATTTATGACTTAAAGTCGAACTGTGTCGAGGTTTATCTTTATATAGAACTGAGCTGTTTTGTTAATCATTTGCGTCTCCATATGCTCCAGGGTGATGGTCTGAAAGACAGAAGCATCAGGAGATCCCCTAACAGGCACTTGCTCAACTCAGCAGCCGAGCACCTCAGGAAAGAGTTTTTATCTCTCAACTTCCTCTTATAGCACATGCCACACGAGAGAGTGTGTGTGTGTGTGTTAGTGTTCACGCTGCCAAATAGCACCGGAGCTAGCAGATCGAGCATCTATAACAGAGTGAAAGAAGACAGTATGGATTTCAGCGAGAACGCAGAACCTGCTCCTCAACTTACGGGTTACTGGTTTTGAGACGGAACAGTGGCAGAAAAAAAACCCTGGAGGCGTAAAAAGCGTCCATAACAGACTCGCTAAAGTAGCAGAGCAGCGATACACATGAGTGATATGATTTATGGCTTTATGTGAGGAAAAAAAAGTCATTTAAAAAAAAAAAAAACAACAAAAATGTTAGAAGTAAAATTAAAACCAAAAAAATTGGAGTTTGTCTTTTTGTAGTAAACAACAACAGGTTTTTTAAACTATCCAATAGTAATTTTTTAAACATCTGGAATGAAATGAATACGTTCATATATAAAGAATAATTAAAAAAAAAAAAAAAAAAAAAACTACAAATAAATATATAGCCTCTAAACATTGACAATAATCAGTTATACATTGCTCCGCCCCCATCCCCGCCCACCCCCAGGTGTAACTTTACAGGCGGTCTGCTACATTTATTATTTTTCTTGTATAAAATTACATCCTTAAGCCGCCATGTTCACTGGTCAAATCACCAAACACACGTGTCAACCATCTGTGTTACTTTTCCGAATTTTTAGCAAAAAAAAATAAAAAATGTAAACTTTTGTTTAGAAATATCTATCTACAACGGATATGCGATCATCTTGCAAGAATACATAAGAAGATAGAAATAAAATTCGGAGCCACTGTGGGAGGCCATATCTGAAAATGTAACAAGTGCTTGGGCCCCATAGATCGCTGCTGGTGGCAAAATCATTAATGATTGATGACTTATCTTATTCATCACCCGACAGCTTTTCTTTAAACTAATTAAGTTGTAAAATCACAACACAAGATGACACTTTACTTTTTCTATTATCTTACACAATCACCGAACTTCTCAGCCGAAGCATTTTAACCAGCTAAGACGGGTATCTGGCGCTTATTTATGCACAATTTCCCCAAGATTATGTTGTTATGGAGAAGAGATTAGTCTCTTGGGTCGTGCTGCCAAAACTTATTTTGATTGATCGCAGCACAGGAATCAAAGCAGCACACAGAGAAACCACTGCACACTAGCTGGCTGTGACTGGAAAAAAAAAAAACAAAAAAAACTTTGAGGCTTTAAGCGCTGCAGATCGATCATCATAAGTGAAACAACATGCTAACTTTTGATTTAGTCAGATCTGCTTCTTTGCATCGCTGCCCTTCATCTTGAGCTTGGTGGTTTCTTTTCTGAGATTTGAGGAAGTCTGCTTGAGAAAATGCTCAGCTCAGAAAAGAAAAAAAGAAAAAGAAAACGTGTTGCGTCGAAGCATCTCGAGACATCGACAGCCTGCGCCGTGTTGCCGAGAACGAAAAACAGTAAAGGCAAAGGACTGCAGCAGCTGCAGGAGACTGATACTAACAGCCAGAGCGAGAGGAAAGAGGGGGGCCCATCCCAGAGAGAGGAGGGTGGGGCCACTGAGAAAGAGAGACGTTAGAGAGATGAAGCACTCCTAAGAGGAACGAGACGGAGTTAAAGAGAGAGAAAACAGAGGCTGAGGAAGAGAGAGACGGCGGACAGACGACTGGACGATATGGACGCAAATACGCGGAGGGGCCGGGCCGTCTGCGTCTCGCTGAGTGAAATCGGCTCGCAGGCTGGAGAGAGGAACAGTAGGGGGGTTGGGCTGAGAGTCAAAAGCAGGAAGTGGCTTAGAGAGCAGTAGAGGGAAGACTGCTGCTGCTTCTCTCGCTCTCTCTCTCTCTCTCTGCTCCTGTGTGCACATGCTACAGAAGGCTATGATTATCTCTGAGTCCCCTCCCCACCAACCATCATCCTCGATTTAGAATAAAAGAAAAGAAACAGTCAAAGCCACTACACTACATGCCTATTTTTTTTTTAACATGTGCTGCTGCTGTTGCCCCACCCTTATCCATTACTCCACATTAACACAAAAGGCTGTGACTCGACAACCAAACTAACAAATCGTTCATGAAAACATTTCCCAAAACCTGGCTTGTGCCCAATTTCTGCTAACCGATAGAAAATCCACAAGGAATCTTTTGTATATTTTTTTTTTCTCCCCCAAACTTGGAGCCACCTGTCTTGAATCCTTGATACGTTTGTTGACGTGAGAAAACTCTTATCCTGTTAAACTGTGATGGAAGCTACGCACTCCTGGGGGATGCATACCGAGTAAAGTCATCGGGTTTTGTCTCGTCATGCTATTTCCTGTTTCATGCATGGTGGTGGTGTTGAAAGCGTCGCAATGGTCAGAGGAAGAGATGAAGCACCTTACTGAGTTCTAAACTACTACTATTTTTCACTGTCCTGCCTGGCACGACAAGTATGAAAGCCGCCATCGATGTGCTAAATTAGCACCGTGAAAAGGGCAAAAGATGCAGAGAAGCAGCAAAACTGACAACCCAGGATGCACTGGAGAGAGACAATGAGGGAGGAACCGGGCTCCTTTTTTTTTTTTTTTTTTTTGCGTGATGAAAAGATGAAAAAGGAGGGCGGATAAAGGTTCGGAAGGATATGCTACATGTTTCAGAAAGGATGGCTGTAGTGTTGTAAATGCACGCTGCTCTACACACCCACATCTGTGAGTCAGAAAGGCGAGGAAAGAGGAATTCTTAAAACTTCCCTTGGAGCTGGAAAAAAAATAACCTGTGCATATCACACACAATACCTGCATCGTTCCTTCCCAACCTCTTTTATTTTCTACTAAATGTTTTTGAGCAACACAAAGGAATGGAAAGCCTCTCTCTCTCTCTCTCTCTCTCTGCCCTGGTAGAGTAGGGAACTCATGCATTTCCTGTTTGGTGTGGTGGCTGGGAAGGCCTGCGGAATGCCTGAGCCATTCTCCTCCTTCCTTTCCTCTAAACCCCCCTCCATCACTGCTGTTGTGATATCGGCCTCCTTCTCACACGCCACACCGTTCACACCCCGATGCCTCCATACGGTCTCTCTCTAAGACGACATGAAGGGGTGATGTTTGAGCGCTGCAAACTCGCACAGACTCATCTGATCGTGCTACTTGTTCGTTTTATCCTTCATCAGAAGAACTGAATGCCATTCAAAAGGCCTGAAGCTTTGCTTGCAGTGCTGAGAGCTGGGAGTGGTCTGGAATGCATAGCTGCCAAAGTATGCACACACACATGCACACACACACACACACACACACAGATCACCAGCAGATTGAGCAACACCTCTTCAACATCATCCCCTGTACCTTTGCAATTTTCGATGACAGCAGATCCAAAGCAGTGCATGCGATATATTTTATTTAAACCCAAGGATCATTTCAAGCAGTAGTGTCAGATGTTTCTGGCAAGCTTCTATTCTGAGATCAGGGCCAGACACGTCAGAACCACACACACACACAGACACACACACACACACACACTCATTATCCTCATCATTATATTCAATAATGAAAACACTCTCAACCAGCCATGCAACATCGCCTATGAAATAAAATGCACCCACGAGTTCAACCAGCACTACTAACAATAACGAAAGCTGAAAACTAATTCGTTTATCTTTATCCTAATCAGCAGCTGACTGAATCTGGAGCCCATCCTGTGTGCAAGATAGGAATACACCCTGAACTGGAAAACCATCCATTACAGACAAGTCCAACAAGTCCATTACAGAGGGACAATTTAGAGCAGCTAATCTGCCCATCAGTGTGCTTTTAGAGGGTTGAAAAACCCTGGATCATCCATGAAGGTGCGGGAGAAAAGATTCAGAACTTTACACAGACAGAAAAAGCCCACATAGCATCGGTGGAAAACTTACGGGATCACCCGGAAAATCCAGAGTCGAGAGCGATAAAATGGTTTAAAATGTTAGCGCTTCCTGTTCCATTGGCCTTGTTGAATGAGTTTTTGATTACAATGCTTGAAATCTGCAATCAGGTCTGTGACTGGCACGGGTTCAAGATATTTTAGTCTACATCAAAATACAGTAATATCGGTAACACCCCACTTTTAAACTTTTACGTGTCTCGAAAAAGGTAGGACCGTGTTAACCTTCGCTTTTTTCTCCTGGGGATTGCGTTCAGGCTTCAAAAAAAAAAAAAAAAATCATATACAGTGCTGTATTCATTTCTTGATGAACGAACTCATAAAATGATGTAAAAATTGTGTAAAAAGCAACCTTTTATTGGTCACAGAGCTTTAATTATTTTCTGCAATGATCCAAAAAAGCTTCCTTGTTGGCCTACAAAAATACTGCAACACTCTACTGGAACAAGACATCTCTCATAACATAATATTAAAATTATCACCTAATCATTTGGTAATAAATGCATTTTCTGAGTGAATGAAGTTAATAAAGGCTAGACCTTTCAAGGGTACATCTAGACCAGTCAAGGGTACATCTTTTGTATTTCCCTTTTCACCTGGAAACAAACCTCTTTAAAATAATTTCTGTTGGATAATAAAGACCATAAGAACGTGCTACACCGCACTTAAAACATGACAGATGGGTCTTGTTGGTTCCATTCAAGCAACAAGGAAAAGGAATTTGGTATCTTGTCCTCTCTTGCGATGACGAGGTCGAGGGGTCGTCTGAGAAGGCTACAAGACGGAGAGTGACATCATCTCTGAGCACCAGGGTTTTGTTTGACGGTAACAGGAGAACGAGCGTGCTCTTATTCTGCTCGCTAAAGCTGGTAAACTGACACTTCCTGCCACATCAAGGCCGGGTGGGTTTCCAGCACCAGCACCAGCACCCAGATGGACCTCTATGACTCGACGTACAACCGAATCACACTGGTCATTTACACCATTTACATGAGCGCAAAGTGATACGGAGGGATAAAGGGATAAAGAAAGGATGGCCGGATGGGAAGAGCCCCGTGCACCAAAGCAGATGGACAGGATTAGGGGATTAGGAATGAGCAAAAGATGTCAATCCCGATTTCATACCTGCCAGAGGAATAAATGTTTCCCTTCTGGTTAACAAGCGCCGACACATTATAATAAACACATTTTCAGGAGGGGAAAAAATAACCTCACACAATTTCACAACTTGTTTACACACTTCTGGATGAAACCACGTTCTTGCAAGAAGCCTCAGGATCACCTGCTCCTGCATCCAAGAGTGAGTGGCACGGGCAAGTGTTGGCACGACCGGCTATCACGTTCTGCTGGCTCCACAGGCCGTGCGGCTCCTGGATCGGTTTCAGAGCAGTGGAGATGAGGAAGGCGGGGTGGGGAGTGTGGGAGGTGGAGGTTTGCTAAAGGTGGGGGCTGCTGCAGCACATGCGAAGGGAAGGATTCACAGAAAGGAGAACCTTGGAAGGGGATTCAGGCTGAACTGGTTTGACAGCTCATCCCTCTAATCTCCTCACCTTATCTCTCCTTCCATTTAATTCCATCTCCCCCCTCCTCCTGCTTTTGGTACGTCCTCGTTAAGCGATAGGACGCGTTTATTCTGTAGAAACTGACACAACTGTTGCTTCATTCATAAGTAAAACGGTAGATGCTGGTAGCTTAATAGTGGCTTTTCGTCTAGAGCATAATCATTCCTCACGTTCCTACTCTAAAAATATAGTTTTCATAAGATGCAAATGAGGCAAAAAAAAGAAGCTCTATAATAAACATCGTTTCTAAACAATGTAGAACAAACACTTTTTGGAATACTACGTGCAGCACTTTCTTTGTGTTAGCCTTTTGTTTACATTTCTGGCCCTGAAATAGGCTTTAACCCAACCAAAAACATAAAACATAGCTGCACACACCCACGCTGCAATCTGCCCCATTTTTCCTGGAAAGTAACACACAAGGCAAGTTTCAGAAGAGTTGCTGGCCTTGTCAATTTTTTCTCCTCAAGGAAAAAAAAAAGAAAAAAAGACAAACTGCACCTTTAATATGCAGTACACTGGGGAAAAACCAGGCTCAAGAATATAACGCATCCCCGGTTCTCCGTTCTGCTTCATCCTTCTCTTGCATCTTGTGCTTCATCACTCTAAGTAGTCTTCCTCTCATTTCCTGCACTTCGCAGCCTCCCGAGCGGCACTGAACCCCTCATTGAGTAAAATGTGTGAGTCAGTGTTCTGAACCCCTCGACTACACAAACACGCAGTGGGCCGGCCGCTCTGTTGCATTAATCAGTGTGTGTGGATACATAAACCCCATGGTTCATGGGAATACACCGAACTCATTTAGGACTGAATAGACAGAACTGCAAGGGTAGGGAGAAAGAGAAGCAGAAAAAAAGAGAGAAGGAAACAAACCCAAATAGAGAAGCGAGAAGCAAGAGAGCGAATGAATACGAGCAAGAGTGTTTGCATACTGGGTGGACCATCCCTAAGGGGTTAACAGAGAACAGCAGGGGAGAGGAGGAGGAGGAGTGAGACAACGAGAGAGAGAACGAGAGAGAGAGAGAGAGAGAGAGAAAGAGAGGAGGGGGAGCAGAGCATAGAGAAGCGGCACTCAGCTGTCATTTCTAACAGGTGGCCTTGACGCGACCTTTGGCTTTCTTTTGCATACGGCATACATGTTGGTTCAGGCAGTACTGCCGGGAGCTCCAGGTTAAAGGGAAGGGGGTGGATGGATGGAAGGATGGATGGAAAGATAGATGGATGGATGGGAAGGTGGGGTTTAGTGTCGCTGAGACTGACAATCAGCATCCTTCATCTTTTGAGTACAGGCCTAGCAGGAGGATAAGTGTCTTATAATCGGCTTAAAACGCAAAGCGGAGACGCGACTGAGAAGCACACACCTGAATCTCGCTCTTGCACACACACGTACACACTCCACACACTCGCACAGACGCTTGTGGGACGACTTTCTCGCAGCTGCCGTCCGAAGCAGAACCTCACGTTGCACCATAACCCCTGCTGAACTCCTACCCATTTCCAGCACTGCGCATTCCAGGCTATTTAAAAACCCAGGCCCGGTGCACACTTTCCCCAGCCTACACTCCTGATCATTATTTTATCGTTATTACCCCTGGATCTCTCTCTCTTCATAAACACAGATCCAGTTACAGACATTTTGACCCTTGGCCAGGAAGCGACAAATAGTGACAGGTGACCGCTCGTTTTCGGAGCATGTGTTTGACACAGAGCCACGATTTCACTGAACCTACGAGTTAACGTGACTAATACAAACGTTTCCTCGGACCAATCCTGTCTGGAGCGCACGTGGGCTGACGTGTCTTCGGTTTCTTCCTCTCAACCAGTCTAATTAGCCCCTGTTTGCCCCAAAATGAACTTATAGTCATATAAACATGTATAGAGACATGGTGGGAACAAAATTAAAAATAAAGCTTGGCAGGAAGTAGCAGATCATTGGTGCCTGTGGTGAGTGTACACAGCACTCACCACACACTTAGCTCTCTTTGCTAATCTAAAAACTAGCATAACATATAACTAGTAGGAAATTGGATGACAACAACAAAAAAAAAAAGTGCATCAATCATAGAAAAGGCGATAAATTCAACTGTACTGTTCTTTATAATTCTGCTCATCAAAAACAAAAACACCACACACCCACAAGTGACAAGAGTTTCACTCTCTACGAGCCCATGAGAGACGAAGTACAAGCGAGAGGAGAGATTTGTTGCTCGCTAGCGTGAACGCAGGGTAAAGCTGAGGTACAGCATCACAGACAGCTACTGTCTCAGGTCCAGACAATACTTCAGAACTGAAGTAGGTCAGAAAGTGTGTCTGGCAGTGGCGAGTGTGTGTGTGCGTTTCTGCTGAGTCTCTACAGTAGATCTCTCAGTCTCCCCCACACACACACACACACACCTCTCACAGTCTGTATCTCTGTCAGTCGCTCTTATTTCACTTCTTGCTCCCTTCCCCCGCCCCTCGATCTCACCGTTTTATCTTTATCTCCTGAGGTAAACCTTCTGTCAGTCCCATTTAGCTGCTGTCTCTCTCTCTCTCTCTTTCACATACATACAGCATTGATACAACAGTTCTGACTCTCTTGTGTACAAATAAAGTACAGACAGACAGACAGACAGAGACCATGGCATCGTGACTGAAAGTGTTAGCTTTGCTTGAGGGGAAACAAAGGCATTTTCAAGGGCGATAGTAACTTGTTAAACTGTCCTGTAAATCAAATGAGCTACCAGATGAAGACAATTACAAACTAAATAAGGGCGTCTGCAGTACATCATGTCGAGCGTCTACATTGGAGAGGGAGAGACTACTAACTGCTTGGAGATTCCTGAACTAACTTTAACTAAATACTATTGTTGATGTCCTTCGGGTTCTTGTTTGCAGGAGAAACAGTGACTCCAAATTGCCCCCAAGTGTGAATGAGTGTGTGAAAATGTGTGTGTGTGAGATGAACCGGTGGTGTCTCATCCTGGGTGTATTCGCTACCTCACACCACT
Source organism: Hemibagrus wyckioides (assembly GCF_019097595.1). Lineage (NCBI taxonomy): Eukaryota > Metazoa > Chordata > Actinopteri > Siluriformes > Bagridae > Hemibagrus > Hemibagrus wyckioides. The sequence continues at coordinate 3,441,127 of NC_080729.1, forward strand.
CAGCGTTCCTGTGACAGATCCACTACAACCTTGACTAGGATCTTACTAAAAATGAGCTAATGATTAAATGTTTCCATGCCCTGGGATCGATCACATCAGCAACATGCTAATCATTGCTAAAGAATGTTTTTTAAAAAATCCAAACATTTAGCCACAGAAGTTAGGTGCTAAGCTTGCTAGCTAACCAAATTATTGTGCTGAATTCTGTCTGTCTACTCAAACAAACTGCTCAGAAGACTAAATAGAAATGAAAACTAGAAAACAGATAACAAAAGCTAAGGGAGTTTGCTAGCATTCTAGCTAACCAAGTTAGCGTTTACGATGAACAAAATATATAAGCATATACAAATCAAGGCTAAATGTGAAGAGGGCTAAAAAAAAAAGTATCTTTAGATGTGAAAACTCGTGTATGTGCGGTTGACTAGCCAGCTAGCTACCACGCTTGGGATTGTAGCATTTCTCATTTGCATGTCATGCATATTCATAGATGTTTTTGGGAAAGATTTTCCCAGGCTTTTGGCTTTGTAAACTTTAATATTTATTGTTGTAACATTCACTTTAACAAACCTTAAACACGCAATACAGTGTGAAGAAAAGACTTTTTCCTCTCGGCTCAGCTCAGCAGCAGAGGCGGCTTTCGATCAAAGTACAAGCCACGTCGCTGATCAGAAACTAACACAGAACCAAACAGTCCAATTCAATGAATACAAAGAAGCTCCGCCCACCGGCCAGTACGGGAGACGCTGTGTGAGTGTGATCAGGTGACTCTTCCTGGCCTATAGTAGTGTGTGTGTGTGTGTGTGTGTGACCAGCTAAAGCCTGGAATGAGTGCGAGATCTTTAGCCTTCTCACACATGCTGTATAAAAACCCACAGCTTTCATCCAGTCAGCTTTCTAATAAAGTGTGCGCTGTAAAAAAATGGGTTCTTCACAACATCAGTCTGTAGCTTCTCTGGCTTGTATTAGGAGTAGTTTAATTAATTCCCATCATTCTCCCACATTCTAACATGTGAAATCTATTACAGACACTCATATCACGGCAGGTCGGAGCGCTGATAGATGGCAGCAGCTTTCCACGGCCGTTCTGTGAGACCAGAGTCCGTAGGAAATCTTTAGAGTTTCAAACAATCCTAATCTTGTGCACTTTGGCCTGTCGGACGTGCTGATGAGATTTAGAGCAATTTATTCGACACACACAGCTTCAGCCAGTTCACAAAGTGCTGGATTGTGATTGTGATTACTTTGACGATGCAGTAGGAGTGCTAAGTGCTAGCCTAACAGCTTTATGGAAGAAAACCTTTACATCCTATTAGAAAATGTCACTATAGCTCATTTAAAAAATAAATTTATCTTTATATCAAGATACACGAGTTGTTTAAACTCTCGATATGAGAAGAACTTCTCACTCTCATAGCTTTAGTGTTGATTATTGTGTGTGTGTGTGGAAATATGGAAGTGCTTGACCTCCGACGCATGTGCATGGTTTACTCGGCTCTACCAGGCCACAACAGGTCGAAAGGTGAGGAGGATATTTGCAGTAACGGACTCCGATGCTACTTTTTGCACCAACCAACCCCACCAGTGTTTATATTTAAATGCGGGCAGCAATACTTTTTCATCCTGTGGTGAAATTATGAATACTAATGAGAGCAAAATTTAGACTTTTCTAATTCCATCCTTTTTCTGTGGTATTCGACCTGATTTTACACTTTTAGTGCAACCAAGGAATCACAAAGTCATCCAGATACCTAATATTGTACATAGAAATGCTTTCTATTTACTTTATATGCACACTACATAAGTGATTATAACGCCATCATATACAGTGGCTATAGATTACTATAGGCTACATAGATATAGTGTACATGTACTTCTGGAAAAATAAGTCGAGATTCGACCATACACGTTGTGAAATTTCTTAAACAGACATAGCCATATGTAATGTCACTTTTAGGAGATGTGTTAAGGAATTGTGCGTTGTTCTATTTAAGATCGAGATCGAGTAACATCGCGGCTCTTTTGAATCGGCGGGTTGAGAAACACGTATTAAACTAAACTTCGTGATTAGCCCACATTCCACAATACTACTGAAAACTATTAATAGATACGAATCAATGAAGTGTAATAATAACAACAACAACAACAACAACAACAACGTTTACTATCCTATAATAAAAGGCAAATAAAACGCTCAGTCTGTGGAGGTGTATTTTAGATTGCAGAATGACACCAAATCAGAGCTAATTTAGGTGAAATACAAACGAGAACAGTGAGAGGGTTGCTCTTGCCATGCAGACTAGCTGAGCATGTCCTATGCCCTGTGATAAGAGAGTTAATATTTACTGCAACCCTGAGCTGAACTGGGCCAGAGAGAAGGCAGCGGTGAACTTTGCCTCGTTTCTATGTTTTCTCCTCCTGCATCACGATCGTTCGCTTCTTTTACAAGATGTTTTACGTTTAAAACAACAACCAAATAAAAAAAAGAAGAGACAAAGAAGTGGAGTTAAGCTGTATTTAAAGCACAGGAGATAAACAGTGAGTGCAGATGAACTGCTAAATCACATGTGGGCGTAGGTGTCATCAGAGCCACTCTAATTATTAGATCGAATGTCATCCTTTCTGCTCAGATGCTGTGAAGGTAAAGAGAAATGCAGGACAACAAAATGGCTCAATGTGTTGCTCTGAGTGGTCAACATGTGACTGAACGTCTCACACCACTGCTCTTTTCATCATCCAGTTCTTTTACACATCAACTTCTCAAACAAGAACAGGTAAAAACTTAACAGTACAAAAAACTTTTCCTATCTTTAGCTTTGGACAGTGATACATTCAACATCCCGTTCTCCAGCTGCACGCTGACTCTCCTGTATCGTGTTGCTAGCGACGGAAGCGATCTGCTTTTCACCTCGCTGTTTTTGGTCCATTGTCTTCGTTGCCACGGGGCATTTAGAAAAAAAAAAGCCTGCTAAAAGAGATGCTGAGCTCAGATGAACCCCTGGGGACGAGGGCTGTGCATTAGCATTCTTTGGCTAGCATGCTCGTTCATTATCTCTAATTAAATTAACCTCCTTGCAAAGAAGGTATAAGGTTAAAGGAATACGCTGCTTTGAGCTAAACCTGTCAGATTGCATATGTCAGCTCCGTGTTCATTAGCGTTACGATTTGGAGAAAAGGCACATGCGGTAGTGCAAACAGGCCTTCTGTGAAGCGGACGCATCAACAAATACCTAAATACAGGTGGAACGACATGCTTTTCATATTATCACACAAAAATAAAGCGAAAGGAATATGAGGAACAGAGGCAGGCGGAGACACTGCGGGATAAATGACAATATGCAAATTAATTACTGGAATTGGAGTATGCGCTAAACCTTTTGTAAATTTGACCTATATAATTATTTTTAAAAATCTATTATGCTTAAATGAACAAACCGGGACGAAGAAACCAGGGCTGCATGATACCACAATACTGAGAAAATCATCAAAAATTATATTAGATATTTATCTGAGGTAACTCCAAACAAAATTATATTTTAAAAAAATCCCCTTGTTATATACGAGGCCATAACAATATAAAAGTTTTCAACTTGTATTTTGAAATGTTCTTTTTCTTTTAGCTGCAAAACAACTGTTTTGCTGGGAGCTTGTTAGCAAAGCTACACATCCTGCTACATCTTATGTATCATAATAAATTCTTTAAACATGGCCATATTTTTTCCATTACATCTCTTACACCTATAAGAAACATCTCTAGACTTTTACCCTCATTAAAAAAGCCAGAATCTATGAATTTACATGACTGTAAATATGAAAAGCCCCCCTCAAGTGTAGCTAGCTGGCTACTTAGCTGCTACAAAATTAGCCTCGTCACTTCTAGACACTGGATTTCTTACTCTAAAGACTATATTTATTATTTCCTAAACCTTTCAAAAACAAACCATATCATTCAAATTTGTCATTAAAATTAGCTTTGTTAACTAGCAGGCTAGTCTGGTGCTAAAAACTAGCTTGTTTCCCTCCCCACTACCCGTCTGTGTGTGTTTTGATTAGCTTTTTCATATTCAAAGACATTCATTTTCACAGCAGCCAAACAGATCAAAATGTTGCACAATAACCACCATGGTGGTGTTTTCTTGTCATGTCAGCTAAATTAGCTTTCTGACTAGCTAACCTCTAGTAAACTAGCTCACATTTACCATGGATGGTATTTTGCTGAATTTTGATTTTTGCCTCGTCATGTTTTTTGAGGGATTGATGTCATAATACCGGTCAAATATAAAGTGTAATAACCTTTGTGTTCTTTGCTAACACTAGATAAATTAGCTAGCCAAATGAACTAGCTAAATTACCTAGCCAAACTAATAATACATAAATACTATTTTAAATAATAATGTAGATTAGCAAATATGGTTTAATGACATTTTTCAGACATATAGTTCCAAGCTAATTAGGTTTTGTTTTCAGATCTACTGAGGTAAATGTCATTTTAAATGAAAGAAAGGTGAATTAAACACATTGTATAGTAACAAATCAGACCAAACTATATGAGAATAAACAGAGACTAGCTTCCAAGCATGTTAGCTGTGCAAAAAATTAGGTTTTTGCGGCCAGCTACTTTTAAACACCACGGGAAAGTCGTCAAAGAAAACGGACATTATCCACCAATTCAATACTATTAGTGCTTAATGTACAATTAACATGTTCATGGTGTAAGGTCTGGTGTTAAACAAACATTCTTAACTTTACATTAGCACACAAGCAGTACAGGCTAAATTTAAGCCTTTAAGAAATATGAAAAAATGATGACAATCTTATAATGAAAGTCTGAAGCTTTTCTAATTGCACCATTGAAATGGAGGATGGCAGACTCTTCGCTAGAGGCTGAGAGCTGAGGCAGAGAAACATCTGTTTCCCATTGCCCATCTCACTCAGAGACTCAGAGGAGGATCTAGCCAAGCTTCTCTTCTCTCTTATATTCCTCCTCACCAAAAAAAAAAAAAAAAAAAAAAAATACATGCATAAATCATTGCCCAATATGGATGATACAACGACACAAACTTCTGGACATTTAATCGTCTAGAGGAGGAACTCTGCTTAACCCTGGAATACGGAATTACTATTTCCACACGCATGACTCTACACTGAAAACGCCTCTTCCACGCCCATTGACATGACGGACATCACTGTCTCATCCTGCAATCATGAGGGAACGAGCCTGACGCTAACGCTAGGTCATCTGCTTATATTTTTTGGTTTCCTCCACCTCAAAAGAGCGCGACACTGACCAGCGGGTGACCTGATGAAGAATGTGTTTTCATAATTCATTTTTTTTTCCTCAAGAGAGCTAGTCGGACGGCTCGAGCACGCAGACTGCCGCTTCAGGAGGAACAGGTTTCGCGGTGTTGCCGCAGGCCTGCTATCCTCCCCCTCAGTCTCTCCCATTTTTCTCTTCCACTCGCTCTACTCCTCACTAATCCTAGAAGCAGGCTTAAACAATCGGCAAAATGCGTGGCTGATGACTAATTATTATTAACACAACCACGTACTTTCAGGTGGAAAACACCTGTGATTTATCAGGTCAGGGCTAGCACTTGTGAACGCCCACAAGATACTCACACAACACAAAACTTTTGAGCGCTCGTTTAAGGACTCAACAAATAAAAAGACGGCATAAAGAGAAGGAGGAAATATGCAAATAATGACCTAAATGTAAACTGAATACCGTAAGAACACTGCTTATAAAACTGCAATGTTTTGAACTTAAATTACTAAAAAAAAAAATCAATCCAATAAATTCTTTCTAAAAAGTAAGGAAACAGCCCAGCCTTAATTCCTAGCAGAGTTTTTGTTTTTTATTTTATTTTTAAAATCGCATGCTTGTTAAGGAAAATGTCTTAAAAAGTGAGCAAAGGCAACCGAAACTAATGATGCATTCCAATATACAAGATCACGTCAGAAAATCCAGTCTGATGGAAATTCCACTACTGACTGACGATTTAATAAACTACCATGAGGTAGCTGTGCGATACACGAGTCTGCAGCATCTTTGTCTGTGCTCGAGACCTAAAAACCATGACAGATCCACACATGGAGAGTCGCTGCCAGCTGCTACAAAACCGTTTAGTCAGCAGCTGAGCTCGGGAGAGAAAGAGGGAGGAGGAGAAGTGCGAGAGAGAGCAAGAGCGAGAGAGAGAGAGCACTAGGGAGACTGTGCAAAGCTCACAGGAAAACAACTGTTTTTAGGAACTTCCTGAAAATTGTCCTGGAGAGCAATTTTATTCATCCTGGAGCAATCGTAATCTTCCCAAATAGACCCTCCCTCCCTTCTTGTTATGACAAACTCCAAACACAATACCAGAGAAGAAGAACTTTTCAGTCTAGCTCGCAAGCATGTTGATGTCTTTGAAACAAAAGTAAACGGAACACCCTGCAAATGGGAGGACGGGTCAGTGGTTGTGTTTGCTAGCTGACGTGTAGCTGCAATAGCGTAGCTGATTTGGAAAGGATGATTTCACGTCACGTCCAGGAAGTGCTTTTACCGCTTAGTCGTCATTTTGTCACATGGAAAAAAGAAATTAGCTTTACTGAAACATTAGCAGCTCTGGAAAACTTCATACGGTACTGAAATGTTCAATGAATGAAGCTCATCGTCTGAAACGGTGACGGTCCTTCAATGAACTGGAGATTTGTATTCTGGCATCACCACAAATAGCTTCAACGGAAATAATACTTTTTTTTTTTTGGTTCATCAGCCAAGTGTAAAAAATTACATAAAAGTATTATAAACCATATCCATTTATAGTTACATTAAGGTGTTGAAACATCCCCCAAACCAGTTTGTTCCTCTTAACACTTATGGTATAGCAGAGTCCAAGGAACAGCTTTACATCTGACGGTTACAAAACACCAACACTAGATGATGTCTTCTCATAAATAACAAAAAAATTAAATATTACAGAGAACTTGACCAGAGCAAGGTATATTAAGAGGAGATGTTATTGTGGAAACAACCAAGAGCGTTAACATTAACCTGTGAAATGCATCATAGCCGGAACTCTGAATAGAGCTGAACCATCAACATCAACAACAAAAGAAGAAAAAAAAAAACGATATAAAGATAAAGAAACTGTAAAACCTACTTTTAACCACACTTTTTCAGTTTCAGGCCTGAGTGGCTACTGGTTCTGTTCTACTAAAGTGAACCGCAGTTGATGAGAGACACCGAGTACTAAGCCTGCACATGAGCTGAATGACTGATCTAAAAGTTATTGATTTCTTCAGTGTGAGCGGCCATGTTGATTCGTCATCAGTCTGCTGAGAAGAATTGAACTTTTAGTGGTTTGTTGTTTGGGAATTACAGCTTGCAGCGTCCCCCTCGATGCTTACAGAGGGACTACGGTTTCAGCAATGGCTTACTGTAACCACCGTCTTTTTTACTTCCTTCATTTACGCACGCTGCTTCATTTCCTGTTATCCTTCTCCCATCTTACAGAGTCTGACAACTCATTCTGCTTTCCTGCATCCCCCCACCCCACACACACACGATTTCTTCTCCCAATTCAGTTTCAGTTTTATCTTCAACGCACTCGAACGGTTAGCAATCCGTATCATGGTGAAGACGTGACCTGCTTCATCTCCTACAAACACAGGTAGAGTAAATCAGTCTACACCCCCGGCACCTACCCAGCTCTCCAATGCTGTCCGAGGCCAAGGGAACATAATCTTATCTAAAATAGACGGGTTAAAAATAGCACAGGAGTGAAACAGGATGCCCACCTCTCCTCTGAACCAGTAATCAAACATCACTAGCAGGAAAGGCACGGACATAACCAGCCGAACCGAGCGATCTTCACCTCTCCATCCGCTCCTGTGTCTAAACTTCTCGTCTAGCAGGAAATAATCTGTGTAGATGTTCGTAATCTTACTGATCACCCGCTTATATTGCTTCGGTTGAGGAGGATACACTGATAAAACATGGATAATGTCTTAAATGATCAATATGTTGAATACAATACCATAAAAATCCGTACAACTAGTAGAAATGTCTTAAGATATGATATTTCTGTCGTCCATCTCGGTGGAGAACTGTGCAATGAAAATAAACTCTCTCTTTTTTTAATTCAAAAAGCTCTAAATATTTTATTGCAAGCTGGAATTTGACTGTTTCAGGATTTTTTGGATGGTTCACAGCCTTCATGGACATCCAAGAAGTACAAATCGTTCTGTTCTTCCAAAAAAAAAAAAGAAGAAGAAGAGAAAATACACCAACAAAAAAGGCCAATTTTTTTTAAAACCAGATCAGATTGAGAGAGTTTAGTTTTTGACTAAAGTGTTGTTTTGTTTAAAGGATTAATATCAATCCTAAACACAAAGCAGGACTATATGTGTGGGTGTGAAATATACCAGAATAAGGAAGGAGTAGTAAATAAATCGGAAAAACAAAAGCAGGTTTATATTGAAGAGGACAGCTGACACACTTGTGTTGAAAAAAATATTCACACCCTCTACCAATAAATCACCCCCATGGGTCTCTTATTACTGCACTTTTTCCATTTGTTTTAGAAAAGATGCTGGACTTTTTTTTTTTTAATTTTTAATGCCTGTTCTGCATGACTACGAGTATTTTTTTTATTTCCATACAAATTCACATGGACGCTTTTCCATCAGACTTTTCATTCTTGAATTCCAAACAATAGCTTGTTCTCTTTCTCATGTCTTGTATATGCTCTATATAAAACACGCTGCTGCATCTTTTCAGACTGCTGCTCATGCTCCGTCAGACACGCAGGAAATGCGACCACCTCCGATTGGTTGGTATCAGTCAGAGAGAGTAAAAAGACAGAGAGAGAGAGAGACTAATGCCATACATCTAAGCCAGTTCTGCAATTTTACCGTCATTCACATGACCGCAGCATTCTTTTTTTTCTTTTTTTTTTGGTGAACTCTTTTGTGTTGCATTTTGTACAATGGGGATTGGTATAATGGCAGTCCAACTTTCCAGAACTGAAAGATTTCCCAACTAAATTCAGAATAATGGTCCGAATTATAATTAGAACACAGAAAGTAATTGATTCCGATTCAGCTTCATCCTGAGCAAGCCTAGGAACTCTTGAAACTTAGCAATAACTTTATTTTGCGCCGTTCTTTATCTGTTCGTGTAAAAATTCCGTTCCTGTGATTAATAAACTCCACACTGAACCTCGTTGTGCTGCTACACGAAGCTGGTGAAAGGCTTGGGCATGACGACTATAGACGACCTGCCAGAGCTGAAGGAAGTGGGAAATGTTCTCGACAATGACGCAAAATTGAGGCTGAAACAAACCCCAGAATACACTGGCAATTTTTAACACTGTTGCTTTGAGATGCTGAAGCAGGCCCTGCATCGTGAAAAGCACAGCACTTTAAACTGCCAAGATTCCTCTCCTGCACCTTGAGAAAAATAAATCTTTTTATTTATTTATTTTTAATTGTATCACAGCATCTTTTTTTAGTCTTACATATTTAGAATACTGAAGCAGCCCTGACATTACCCGCTTGAAGCCTATAAATTTGTTCCATCGTTTATGTATGTACACTACATTGCCAAAAGTTTTGGGACACCCAACTAAATCATTGAATTGGCCCCTTAGTTCCAGTGAAAGGAACGCTTAATGCTTCAGCTTCATACCAAGACATTTTGGACAATTTCATGCTCCCAACTTTGTGGGAAAAGATTGGGGATGACCCCATCATGACTGCACACCAGTGCACAAAGCAAGGTCCATAAAGACATGGATGAGTGAGTTTGGTGTGGAGGAACTTGACTGGCCTGACCTCAACCTGATAGAGCATCTTTGGGATGAATTAGAGCGGAGATTGCGAACCAGGCCTTCTTGTCCATCATTGCCAGTACCTCACAAATGCACTTCTAAAGAATGGTCAAAAATTCCTATAAACACACTCCTAAGAGTGTCTTCTTCCCAGAGGAATTGAAGCTGTTAGAGTGGGCCAACTCCATATTACATTCATGTGCATGTGAAGGCAGAAGTCCCAAAACTTTTGGCAATATAGTGCATGTATAACTAGCATTCCCAATAGAACTAACTATTCCACATTCACATCATCACAATACTGAATTCAGTCTGATATCAGCATCTGATGAAGTTCTGTTACAGGAAATGAATCAACGACAGGGTGATGTAAAGAGGTGTTTCCAATACAGCGCGTGTCTTATTTCTCACAAACCACACCGATTTCTCAAGAATTATTCATTAAAGAATGACACATCATCCTTTTAAACAGAGACACCTGTAACTTTGTGGAATGCCTGTGAGTTTATTCCTGTTATCGCTTACCCCTATAAAACGTTGTTTCTTCAACCAACCTATTTTTCCTCTCTAACAACTCTAAATCATTTAGACAAGAGCTTTCCGTGCGCTCCATCTTTAGCTGTCTGCTCAACTGCACAGTAAACTAGATTTTCTAGGCGCCTCCATCCACTGGTTTCGCCTGTCAGACTTGTAATTATGCAAAACACGATTCTTTATCCATCTGACCTCCTCCATCAGGGCTTAACAAGCCTGCAAGCCTGGGATCTTTTCCAAAACTACATCCTATACACTATATCCTGCAAGTTTTGTCTGAAAGCAAGAAATGCCAACAATGCAAACAGGTCCGAACAATAAACCCGAGGACCGAATCCACATAATGCAGGATGTCATTCACAGGGAATAAGGTAGTGGTGGTGGTGGAGGCTTATGTCAGACACAAGGTGACCTTAAATGAGTTAAATACATTTGAAAACCAAATTATTAAAGCTGCAAAGCACAGGCTTTTTAATTAAAAGAATAGCAGGGTGTTAATGGCATCACGAAGCTTTCATAGCGCAGACAGAAAGTTGGAACTAATATTAGGAAGCTTCAAATGCGAACTCATTAGCATGTCTAAAACTTACACAAACAAACTTTTTAATATGAAAGTATGAAAATTGTCCTTTCGAGCATGGAAACAACCGCTGTGGTCATTTATACGAGTCACGGAAACTAAAGAATCCATCAATCCACTTATATTAGGATTATTTAAAGTTTCCTACAATGCTGTTCTACCTGTTGATAGTCTTCACCCAGGCTTTATCTTTAAAGAAAGTGATGAGGAGGTGAAAGACTAAAGTGACGCTGCATCTTGCTAATACCAACACCAACACGCTAACTAGCAAAGCTCCATAACTCGCCCTAGAGCTCCGTTGCATTCTGGGAGTGCACCGACATTAAAACCTCCCTATGTTTCCTCCTGTAAAACTCGTGTGACATCACTGCAAGACAATTTCTACTTCAGGACTGATCACTTCAAAAGCAGCCAAGCGAATTAGCACCAGAAAATACACAACATGACCATATGTAAATGTTTCATGAGTTTAAGGATGGAGTCATTTAGAGAGATTAGATTTGATGGGTTGCTATGTTACCCGTGTGTGGTGGTGGTGGTGGTGGTAAAGTAAGCTGAAGAGTTAAGGGTGTGAATCAGTGGTGGTGGTGGATAGCTTTGCATCTGCAGGCCTCCTCTAGTGTAGAATTTCGTGACGGAATGTGAACGTGTGAACGGCGGCTCATGCGGATGTGCACTTTTCTGCCTCTCCAAAGAGGAACCATGATAGGCGGATGACGAGGAGGAGGAGGAGGAGGAGGAGGGCGCACAGGACACCCATCAAGGGAACATCAAGGAGAAGCCATGCACACGACAGGGACGAGTGTGGAGAAAACAACCAAAAAAAACAAAAACGAATAAATAAAACAAAACTTGGAAACTATGTTTCCGACGTGGTGCGAGCTGAAACTATTTCCTAACGCGCTTTTCTAAACTTCTTCTCTGAACAGAAAGAGCAACTTCCTCTTTCAAGCTGAACACGTTCCCAGTCCAGAAAACTAGCAACATCAGCCTAGGAGTGGAGTGAGTGTGTGTACAAATATAACTCATGATGTGTTCAGATATCCACGCGACAAATCCAAAAGCGGAAATAAATAAATAAATAAATTGCGCAAAAAAATAAAGAACTAATACGCGCGAGCAAACGTCCTGGCAAGGTCAAACCGTGTAGGGAAACGTGTAGATCCCCCCCCCCCCACCGCGTCCGCTCCGACCAAAGTCCGGAGATGTAACTCAGATGCTCGACGGATCATTAACTTTTAACGTCGAATAAAGCACGAGCAACAACAACAAAAAAAACACCCCAGAAAGACTCTCACACGACCCTCCGTGAGGTGTGTTTCCGTTCCCGGTCGCCCAGGTAGGCGAGTTTTACACGCAGGTAAAGTTGCTCTAAACGCACGGTCGCATTCCTGCACGCTTTCGGAGGAGAGAGAGTGAAAGCAGGAAGAGAAGGAAGAGAGGAAAGAAAAAAAAAAACCCCACACACACTCCGAACATCATCCTGGCGATCTCTCTCTCGCTCTCTCTCTCTTTTTCTCCCCCCCCCCAACAAACACTGAGTCTTTTTCTTCTTTCTCTCTCTCTCTTTTTTTTTTTTAAATCTACTTTACGCAGGATAAAGAAGTTCACATCGAGCAAACGCAAGCACGAGGCGTCGAGATGCGAAGCAAAGACAGAAAGAGAGATAGATAGAGAGGAGGGAGAGAGAAAAAAGTTTGTTAAAGTTGTAAAAGACTCACGGTGGAGTAGGTCCGGGCCGGCCAGCCTGCTGCGCTCCGTGATGATGGTGAAAAGCAGATGATGGACTTTGGAGAGAACGAAAGGGGGGAGAAAAAAAAAAAACCTCCCACTGCAACCTCGTTCCGGAGAGGAGCGCCCAAAATGGCGTTTTTAGAGGATGTTCAAAGTTCGTCGACTAACCCCGGCGCATTGTTTTCCTCCTCAAACGCTCAAAAGAAAGAAATCCGTCGACGTTCCTCGCGAACACGGAGTAGAAAAGTCACTTTGTGGCTCTTTTCTTGTTTGGTCCGTCTTCCACACGCGTTCCGAAGCAGCGCTGCTCCCTAAAGCTGATAAGCGGCTGCATCACGTGTTGCTCGTGCAGTCTCCAAGGGGACGGTGCTGGGGAGGCTGCGAGCATCTCTACGGAAGGGGTGGGGTGGGGTGGGGTATGCAAAAGTTAAACCCCCTTTATCACAACCATATTTTATTTCTTTATTTCTTTATTATTTATTTATTTTTTAAACTTAGCCAACTTTCACACAGAGGCGGTGTTGTTTCAGTCTTCCTGAAAAAGTCCTCAGTCAGACAGGAACAGCCTGTGTCACTACTCCTGGTTTAGAATCACTTTTTAGGTGTATATATATATATATATATATATATATATATATATATATATATATATATATATATATATATATATATATATATATAGTTATAATAATATAATATTGTTTAGGAGGTTTTGTTTTGTTTGTTTGTTTGTTCCAATCCTGGGGCATTTGCCTGTTTTATTGTACAAGATATTCCTAAAATGTAAAATGTGTCTTACAATCTCAGACGCCATCAATTTTCAACTGATAAATATTGATTGATTGATTGATTGATTGATTCGTTTTCAGTAAACACTGAGTGCCCTACATACCAATCTCCTCCTAATTTATTTCAGATTACTTTACAAGATTTGTTCATCTTAAAATTCCGCTTTATCCTGGTCAGCTGGTCAGTATCTGTGTGGGCACTAGATGTGAATACACTCTGGATAGGATGCGCGTCTATATCACAGGACTCCACTCAGGCATTTGCTCACACCGAAGGGAAAATAGGGTCTTTGATCCACCTACTGGTATGTTTGGGCAGAAATCGGAGGAAACCCACACGGACACGGAGAGAGAACACGTGCAATTCCGTACGAACAGTAACCTGATTGGACAGCTTGGACCCTGGAGCTGTAAAACAGTGATACCCTGTGGTACACTGCACCACCATGCCATGTTGTTCTGAATCTTTATTCACCAATCGTACAGAATGGAAAGATAATCGGCACAAAGACACACAACATACAGCTAACAGTACACAACATGCACTTTACTGAACTTTTAGTTAATGATAAAGAACTGTACGAAGCAAACTGTTCAACCAACAAATACAGAAATAAAGGCTGCTACACAAAGAAATCTATCAAAGACAAAATCATGAATTGTAAACAAATTTCTTGGCTGTAGAACAAAATCAACTAATCAAAAACAACAACAACAACAGCAAATGTCTAGAAAATAAGTGTAGCTGCTTGTCGTAATGAAGAAAGCTAGGCCCTTAACCTTCTCTGCTCCAGGAACACCATATCATCTCCAAACCCAACTTCAGATACCAAAATACCATAATATTATTGCATCATGGGATTATGGTGAGAGAATCATATTTGTATAATCACACTAGCAGCCCCGGTGGACATAACCGAGTCCACAGTTACAGGATTTACCCACAACAATATTATTAGCTGCTACAATGTCAGGCGTAATAAAATGAGCAGACTCCTGATAGAACACAAAGTAAAACAAGTTCAGAACTGAGGCAGCTCAAAACTCACAACAAGAGCATTTCTTTAAAAAAAATATTAAAAAATCAACAACCCATTATCCAGGGTCCATGTAAATAGGTTGTATGTGTAGGGAATGGAAATGTTGGTGCGTCGCATCTGAACGGATGCATCCACAGTCTCCCTGTGATCACGTCCATGTCTCTGGGGACTCCTGTCACTTCCTGAAGATATAACACTAAACTGCGGCTCTAAATAGGTGCGACTCAGAGCCTGTGATGCCTCGCAGTGGACTGGCACCCTGTCACACCCCATCACACCACATCCCATCCCATTCCATCCCAATCGTCCTGCTTTATACCCAGTGTTTTTAAGGCAAGCTCCAAAAATCCAGACTCAATAACTTATCAAGGACATTAAGTGACCCAAAAAAATGTATGAACGGTAGAGTGTAGCTTATTCAAGGCATCATGAAACAAGAGTTTTTGCTGCCACTTTCGAGTTCCAAGGAAGAGGAAGGGGTTCTTCCTAGGGTTCTTCATGGATTCTTTGGATAGCTAAGGAATAATAAACACAGACATACCTGCTTTGGTGATTTCCTGACTTCATGCTGTCTTTCCATCCGAATACCAAACAGTAAACAGAAACCTGTTTGTTCAAACCAAAAAAACAATTAACTTACAGTGCGGTCTTTCCTTTTGTGTCATTTCTACTTTAACAGTGTGCTCAGTGTACCTAAGGTGATAAATAATCCTTCCATGACTGTATTGCACATCAATCGCTGCTTATATTGAAAAGTATAAAGCGAAATGGAGATCGGAGATCGAGGCGTGACGTTCTGCATGAATCTACAATCTGGGCTTGAAAGAAATGCTAAGAGAAGCTAAAATAAGATCGCACTTTATTAATCCTGAAGTCTCGCTTCTCATGTACTATTATGTGTGTATTTCCTGCCAGGAATCCTGCTGCTTCCAGAAAAAATCCCAAATAATCGACAATATTTCCTTACTTATCGGCAGCCAATAATATTCTAAATAAAGACATTTTATCTCTGAAAGACGGCAGGATTAGCATCGCCAGCTCATTCGTACCAGCCGTCCCTGCGACTCATTTACCTTGCCATTATTTGTTAATGTGATCTGATGAGATTAAAAGTAAGCCATTTGTCTGCACCAGTGCTTAAGACTAGGTCAAAGCACAAACCCGAGAATTCTTCCTTTAAAGGAACAGTTCAGCCAAAACAAAAGGAACTGATGCAGTTTATTGGCTTTGTCTTACCTTCAGAACAATCCAGCTTACTCTAACCAGCTACCAAAAAATACAGACAGGATAATCAAACTGGTAGGCCAACTAATCTTTCCCAGCTGGTAGAAAGAACCATTTTCTGAATCTGAAGGCTCTCAGAAAATCTCAAATTGATCTAGTTAGATGATTAGGACACTGGAGATAATTTACCAGCTGGTAATGATGGTCCAGTTGCTAACAACTATAGAAACAAAAAAGTTGTATTGTACAAACTGCATGACTAAATCAGCACACACTCACCTCCAACCATGTGGAGCTGCTGGGTATTTCACACAGACTTGCTGATGTGGTTTCTGATGTAGCATGAAACACTGCTCTGTGTAAAAATAGAATAAAAGGATGTCAGATTTGAATCTGATTAACTGATTTGAATCTGAATTTCTTCCTTCAGAAATCAATCAGGGTTTAAAACGGAGAGACGTGGTCCAGATGATGAGATGGGTCATGTTTGATCCATAAAAAAAAGAAGGGTTACTTTTAAGATAAATCTGCAATTTTTGGCAACAGGGTCATGTGACTGTAAGCTAAATGAGGCGTGTAACAGGAGGGTGTGGTGATTTAGGCAATGCACAACTTCTAAAAGCTCTACATTTTCAGTTAGTTCTTAGCTACATTCGCCTTTCACAACTTCTGTCACACTTCGGGGGCAGTTTTTCGTATTTGTACGAAGTAAAGTAGACATTTTCACACACTGTTATGAACTTCTCAGCTCTCCACAGGATTTCTGTTGAAGTGATGGAATTGAAAATGATCACCAGGCTTAAATATGCCTCTAAATATATTGTGTAAACACTCACACTGATCATTTTCTGAGAAGTGAATGCACACAATGCATAATGCAAAGCCTAACACACACACACACACACACACACACACACACCCAGGGCTGGATACACAGCCCAACATTTATCTGCTTTCACACAAATTTGCAGTCACTAACAAAGACTCTTAAATGTACAGGCATTCCTTGTAAATAATGAAGAATAAATAAATAAATAATGGAAACAATGAGCCTACAGCAGCAGGCGTCCACTAGAGAGCGCTCTCTCCTCTCTCTCTTTCTCTCTCCACCAGCTGCCTTACATAACCACGACCTTGTATTTGTACACTAAGTAATGCCTCTGACCTACAGTGACCTGAATAACTGCCTCTGGCCTACAAAATGTTTCTCATCCAGCCTCCAAACCTCCAAATCATCAAACGGTCAGTGCTTCATTTACAGCACCAGGCGCAAACACACACACACACACACACACACACACACACTTTTCACAAACACATATCTGCATGGATGAACTTCTGACAAGCACGTGGTGGATGCTGGTAATCATACTGCAATGTTCTCCAGGCGAAATTCAAGCTGAGCTCGAGCACGGTGATACCCTTTATTTAAAATATGTATAAGTTCAGGATGTGCAGCGAGACAATGATTCAGCAGTGTAGAGGTTAAATAGTTACACTACAGCGACATCTGCTGGTTAAACAGCCGCATTTTGTATCCTGTCCTGGGGTGTAAAGGAATAAAACACTCTATGGCGTGCTGTACTGTTGCCTCGAATCCCGGGTTCGAACAGACGGGGGCCTTTCTGTGTGGAGTTTGCATGTTCTCCCCGTGCCTGTGTGGGTTTACTCCGGGTACTCTGGTTTCTTCCCACAGTCCAAAAACATTAGGTTGACTGGTAATTCTAAATTGTCCATAGGAGTGAGTGTGAGTGTGTGTGGTTGCTTGTCTATATGTGTGACCCTGTGATGGACTGGTGACCTGTCCAGGGTGTACCCCTGCCTTTCGCCCAATGTGTGTTGGGATAGGCTCCAGCAGATCCCCGGGACCCTAATTAGGTATAAGCGGGTATAGAAAATGGATGGATGGATGGATGGATGGATGGCGTGCTGTTAAATAATCAAGCACGGAGTGAGCTGAGCTATTCAGTATATCCAAATAACAACATTATACTGAAGTGTTACACACAGCAATTTGTGAATTAATCACAAATCACACATTTTGTCCTTTAATAGTTGCATTTAATAACGTGTGATGTCATGAGACACGTTCTCACGTGCGTTATAGCAGCTATAAACAGTCGTTCTTCTCTCTTTTTTCTCTCTGGAAGGTAATTAGACAAAATGAAAAATGATTTTTGAATAAACATCTTCCTGACAGAAAATATGACCATCAATTATTATACTTGTAATTATAGGGATTTGAATGGCAGATGTGCTACCATATACAGCATAACATTATGACCCATGACATTATGATTTTTGCTACCAAAACCGTCCTGACCCGTTGAGGCACTAGATAGATCCCTGAAGGTGTGCTGTGGTATCTGGCACCAAGATGTTAGCAGCAGATCCTTTAAGTCCTGTAAGTTGCGAGGTGGGGCCTCCATGGATCGGACATGTTTGTTCAGCACATCCCACAGATGCTGGATTGGATTGATATTTAGGGGACTTTGAGGCCATGTCAACACCTCAGACTCGTTGTAGTGATCATCAAACCATTCCTGAACCATTTCTGCTTTGTGGCATGGTGCATTATCTTGCTGAAAGCCATCAGGAAATACAGTTTTCATGAAAGGGTGTATATGGTCTGCAACAATGCTTAGGTAGGTGGTACGTGTCAAAGTTACATCCACATGGATGACAGGACCCGAGGTTTCCCAGCAGAACATTGCCCAAAGCATGACACTGCCTCCGCCGGCTCGCCTTCTTCCCATAGTGCATCCTGGTGCCATGTGTTCCCCAGGTATGTGACGCACACGCACCCAGCCATCCACGTGATGTAAAAGAAAACGTGATTCATCAGACCAGGTCACCTTCTTCCATTGCTCCGTGGTCCAGTCTTGATGCTCATGTGCTCATTGTTGGCACTTTTGCCACTGCACAGGGGTCAGCATGGGCACCCTGACTGGTCTGCGGCTATGCGGCCCCATACGCAACAAACTGCCATGCACTGTGTATTCTGACCCCTTTCTATCAGAACCAGCATTAACTTCTTCAGCAATTTCATCAACAGTAGCTCGTCTGTTGGATCGGATCACACGGACCAGCTTTCGCTTTCGCTCGCGACCCTGTCGCCGGTTCACCGCTGTTCCTTCTTTGGACCAGTTTTGATAGATACTGACCACTGCAGACTGGGAACACCCCACAAGAGCTGCAGTTTTGGAGATGCTCTGATCCAGTGGTCTAGCCATCACAATCTGGCCCTTCGTCAAACTCGCTCAAATCCTTACGCTTGTCCATTTTTCCTGCTTCTAACATCAACTTTGAGGACAAAATGTTGACTTGCTGCCTAATATATCCCACCCACTAACAGGTGCCATGATGAGGAGATCATCAGTCTTATTCACTTCATCTGGCACTGGTCATAATGTTATGCTTGATCGGTATAATTTACTGTAATTTGCTTTAAAGCTATCAACTATGTTATCAGAGCTGATTGCTGAAAATGAGTCAACAATCAGAACCCAAAAAAATTCCTGCACTATAAGCAGGATTATTTTTAACACCACTTGCCCTTCCTGTCAGGAACTCTCTCCAATCTGGCAACCCACCTCCGGTACAGTTCATGGAAAAAAGGGAAGCTTCTGATCGCAGCATTTCTTTCAGGAGCTCTGAGTGGATGAAGCTCTTCATTCTGATGGTTTCACACAGCGTAAGATGGGATTGGTTTTAACTGACAGACACAGCTGGCTTCTTTGTTTAATGCAGTTAGGTAAGGACGCCGAAATTCTCTTCATTTCATCTGAACAAAAATGATAACAGCTGACTTTACAGTTTATCCTTTTGTCAGTGTGGAGAGTTTACATGCAGTGGATTAACGTTGCATTGATTTAATTCCTTTTCTAACTTTTCTATGTGACATAATTCTATCTCATCCTTCATAACAGATTTTCATAGCCACAAAATGTAAAGAACGTCTTATCTGACTAAACATATTCAGTCTATAACTAAAATATAATGTTTAAAAGAGCATGGTATGGTCGACACTGCATTACATGATATATTAATAAATAAAAATACTTTATAAATGGATAAGTCTGTGTAAAATTCCTCAATATGAGATCATTATATGTATTTCTTGCCAGATATCTTCACTTTATTTCAAATGGAGCTTGAAATCACATAAAAGTCTACAAATAAGCTTATGTCTATTTATTTTTAATGATCATCATCCCCTTATAAGAAATATTCCATATAATTGTGTACATATATTTTTTCCAGGGTATACAATTCGTTCAAATACGATTCTAAATAAAGGATCGTTAGAAATAATTTTCATTGTCTGTATCTGATCTATACTCGGGTCACGGGGAGCGTCTCAGGCGTCATCGGGCATCAAGGCAGGATACACCCTGGATGGAGTGCCAACCCATCACAGGGCACACACACACACACACACACTCATTCACTTAGAAATAATTTATTTTTATATTTATTTTATTTCAGTGTCTTTGCTTCCAGCAGCGAGCTCTACAGGGGCATGTGAGAGCGTGTTTAAGGGTTTCTCTGACTGCTTGCTCAGCCTCGGAGAAAACATGATGAACTATCCTCAGGATCTGGACGACTTGGAAAACCTGCACACTGTCTGCTCGTAAGCTCAAGCTCACCTTATGTTATTTTACTACTTTAGAAATGTTTGAATACGTTAAAAGAATTTCTTTCTTCAGCTCTAGTCAAGAGTAAACTCCCAAAAAAGGCAGAGAAATTTGTATTTCATCAGACTGAGGTCAAAACTTGACTAAGCCGCTCTAACACTCTTCAGATTCTTCATCTAAACCAATCTAGTAATTGTAATGTCTGACCTGTTTTAAGATGCCTCCACTGCCTCCAAGTCTCAAGTTTGCAGACTATAATAAGCTTTCTTTTCAGAATGCCATGGATTTGGGGTCATCTACAGTATCTGCCTCTCAACCCCCAACAGTTTCTCATCACCAGCTGAGAAGAAAGCTCCCAGAAGTATCTCTAATAACATGATGCTACCAATATCATGCTTCAGAGCAAAGATGGTGTTTTCAGGGTGATGAATAGTGTTGGGTTTCCACCAAACGGAGCACTTGAAGGAGATGGAGAGAACCCTCCGGGTCAAGGGCCGTTCTGGCAGCGAAAGGGGGGACCAACACCAATATTAGGCAGGTGGTCATAATGTTATGCCTGATTGGTGTACATTACTGCGCAGTAAAATTCTTTCTTCATATATCCCATCCTTGGGGGTTGGGGGACAGAGCGCAGGGTCAGCCATGGTACAGTGCCACTGAGGCAGGGTGGGTTGGGGGCCTTGCCCAAAGGCCCAACAGTGGCAGCTGGCGGTGCTGGGGCTTGAACCCTGATCTTCTGATCAACAACCCAGAGCCTTTTACACTTTAACCCATTCTTGTAAAAGTCTCTGAGCAAAGATGTCAGAAAAAGTTCTGTGCTCCAATCAGACCAAAGTTGAATGTCATCATCTTTGCACAATGTGCCACATCTGGCATAAACCCACCAGTTCCCAACAGCCTCAGAGACCATGCCCACCATGAAGCGTGGTGGTGGTAGCATCATGGAGTAGGAATTCTGTACCACCTGATAACAATTTCTCTCATTAACGTTCAAGGAATTTCAGTTTCAGGTTGTAACACTACAAAACGAGGAGCGTTGAATAATTTTGTAAGGCCGTGTGATCTCCAAATCTGCAGAAATAGAACCTGATACAATATCTCAAACAACTCATGTGTAGAATAAATACAAACGATTCGTTGTGGTAATTATTTAAGATCGTTATGCGTTTTCCATTACCCAGATACTGGAGCGATTTCCTCTCCTGCACCTCTGCCGCCGTCGCCGATTGCCAAGACGAAGCAGTGGAGCTTTGGGAAAGGCTCAAAATCCCAGCCGGGAATCTGAACTACAGGGGAAGTCTGTTTGAACTGTGCTCAAAGGATAACGGAGGAGCAGGACTCGGTTTTGGGATGGGACTCATAGTCTGGGCCATGACTCTCTCCAAACTGGTGATGTGGCTGATTGTGGAGTGAAATGATGATGAGATTCGTTTCGCGATGACAAACGAGATGAGAAGCGGATCGTAAGACAATGGATGATGATGACATCATTCTTTAGCACTGTTAAACTCAAGCCATATATGTCAAAATTTCGAAAGCATTTAATATGAAGCGAAGACGTTTTTATTTTAAAAAAAAAAAAGCGTATCATAAATCGTAATCATAAACATCGAGATGTCCTTTCGACGTGTTTCGCTTTCTGTGATATGATTCGGGTTAGAATTAGGATAAGGGCTACGCATTATTATAAAAATACTCAGGAAGAATTTTGCGTTTAAATCTACCTTTTTATACAAAGTTCAGTTGATTTTGATCGTCCCGAAGCGCTGAATTCTTCAATCTGATTGGTTAGAAGGTGATGATTCTTTTTTTTTTTTTTTTTATAAGATATGTTAGTATCCAGTTCGTATATGCTATTGTTTGTATAGCAACAACTTATACCAGAACTTAGTAAGGCGAACGCTTCACTTCTAAAGATAAAGAAAAATGTATAACGATTGATGTAAGAGTTTTTGGAAAGGAGTCTCCAGTGTCCAATTCTTCCTCTTTCGGGTTTCTTGGTTCATTATTTTCACTTCCTAACGATCAGAGAGAGAAAACAAAGAGATGCTCTAATGTTCGCGATAAATGAGTTTGCTTTGCTTTCCATTAAATGCAACTAGAAACGGATAAAATGTTTGTGTCATTCTTTAATCGTTCTGTGGATGGAAAATGATAAAGGGTGAAAAAATCATTTATCTTCATCACACCAGAGTATTATTGATTATTTTCCAGAGAGAGAGAGAGAGAGAGAGAGAGAGAGAGAAAGACTAAGCCTTTTGTTTTAAATTTTCTTCAGAGAGAGAGAGAGAGAGAGAGAGAGAGAGAGAGAGACTAAGCATCTTGTTTTACATTTTCTTCAGAGAGAGAGAGAGAAAGAGAGAGAGGGGGAGAGAGAGAGAGACTAAGCCTCTTGTTTTACATTTTCTTCAGAGAGAGAGAGAGCGAGAACGAAAGAGAGAGAGAGGACTAATCCTCTCTCGCTCTTTTATATTTTCCTCCCTGTTTGTCTGGGAGATATGAGATATTTGAGTCTTTGCTTGTGAAGTCTTCACTTGGATCAGTTTTAAACAAAAAGAGCTTTAAAGACACAAATCTCGAACTCTTTGTAGAAACAGAATGAAGATGAAGGAACCAGGTGGGAGCTTTAAAGTCGCTTAAAGCGGAAATTGACAGTGACCCAGACATCTCTGTATTTGTTTCACACGCCGATCGGGTTCAAGGACCACGTGCTGGAATGCAAGTTTTACAGAATTAAAAAAATAAAATACTCAGACATTTCTATCAGTCTGTATCTGCTTTACAGAGCTGACACTCGGCCTTGGCCTGTCTGCGCCGCAGAATGAAGTTTAGACACGACTGCTCGCTTCAGAAACCCTCGCCATGTATTGTGGCTTTGACATGAGCAGCCGTCATTGTGGTTTTTCTTTGAAAGCTGTGAGAGATGGGAGATATACTGCAGCTGAATATGTGTGTGCAGGTTTACACAGGAAGATGAGACACTGTATGACCAGTGAGTTTGTCCTCTGTCCATCGTCGTTTATCCTCCAGAACCTGCTTTAGGTGCAGCATAGCATGACCAATCTGTATAAATAATTATGGCAGTGGAATTAATAGTTATAGGGGCCAATGTGTGTGACCAAACGTAAAAATAAGACAGATTATTTCTTAAATTGTGGTCCAGGCTACAGTATCCAGTGATGGTTCTGCATCTGATGATTACGATTATGACATTAAGACCATCTGCCGAAGTAGGCCATGAGCCGCACTCCTGGGATTCCCAGATTTCCCTTCGGACAAGAAGAACGCACTGATGTGAGAACGAAGTCATGCGGATATGCTCATCATCATTATTATCATCATCGCTGTTATAACAGTCGGCATCAGAATTCTTAAATAGAAGTACATCTAGCACCACTCTCTCTCTCTCTCTCTCTCTCTCGCTGTCTTTCTCTCTCTCTCTCTCTCTCTCTCTCTCTCTCTCTCTCTCCCTTCTGGAATTGTCTTAATATAATTATCATAATAGGACAGTATAAACTTTAAAAGATTGAAGTGATCTGTATAAACATCAATCCCAGGCACCATCTGCTGCCATCTGTTGGTTACACAATGCTCTACAATTCCCAGGAGAAATGTACCCAGGATGAATTTGGAAGAATTTCCTATTTCTTTATATCAGGGGTGTACAAACTTTTGCAGTAGGATGGATTAGACGTCATGGAAATACCCAAGCTCGTGTATATAGACATAAATATTACACATTATTAATGGATGAGCTTTTAGGGCCCAGAAGCCACTGAATGAATGAATATAATAATAAAAGTTTCACAAACGGTCATTTTTAATACTTGCTCTGAAATCCATTTTACTTTGAGGACTTTTTCAAGTATTCATGAAGGAATTCACACCCTTTCTCACTGCTATATGTTTTTAAAAAGTCTGTAGCCGCAATTAAATATCTTTCAGTAAATTCATTTGCAGGTGAAGTCAAGAGGAGTAAAAGAGATTCTTGTCCTTTAGTTATGTTCCTTCAGTTTGCTGCCACCGTCAGGTGAAAGACGGAACTGCAGCGTGTTAGTCGGCGACTAAAGTTGTAATAGTCAGTCTCTTCAGGATATAATCGATCGAACTAACTAACTAACTAACTAACTAAATGAATAAAACTACATGATATTCCTTCCCATGTTTCAAAATTACTGCAAGAAAAGCACAAAAAAGTCTAAAGTTTAAAATAAAGCCACAAAATCAAGCATTCAGTATAGAATAGAGAAGCCACATGTGAGTTAACATCTGTAAAAAGGACACATTTCACCCTGTGTTCAGATTTCGAACAGCCCTGACTTAAAAAGACGTGTTATTTCAGGTATTTCATTTCAAACTATTCATTTCATCTGTCCAGGTAACGAGTTCAGGAAAGGAATTAAAGATCTGAGCTTCTTTCAGATTTTGGAGATAAGTCCATGCTCCTGGTCTGTTGGAGAAATTATTCTCAGATTTGTCAAGACATTATTCTCAGAGTTTTCCCCGAAGCCTCAGCGATCCTGAGCAGCAGATGAGTGGAACAATGCCAGTGAGATTGTGTCTGGATGAAGTGGAGCAGTTAATGCTAAAGTCCCTGCATCAGCTGAACCTTCCTTCTGTATCCAACTCAGCCGTTTACTCATCTTCATCTTCATCTTCTTCACACAGACAGGTTTTCACTCTGTACTGTTAATTTATTGTTGTTGTTGTGTTCAGGAAAATTTTCCTCACTGACTTTTATATTTCCTTCTTTCATGCATTTAAACCACCATTTATTCCTCTTATTACTATTCTTTTCAGTTCATACTTTTATTAAATTATTTTTTCTTTTATTTTTATAACTAAACTTATTCATTTATAAGATTTATGAGATGATTAGATTTGAGTTGGAAATAAATAAATGCAAACCATTTATTTTTCCAAATGTTTAATTAATTAATTAATGAAACTAATTTAATTTATCAGTGTAACATTTCTATTCTTGTTCTTTCTCTTCTTCTTGTTCTTGTTGTTCTTGGTGTTAAAGGTTCTCTTTAGAACTTCCTGAAAGAGAAATGCAGAAGAAAATTACTTTGGTTTTTTTTTAAACATGTATACTGTGATGAGAAGATCCTTTTAAATAGGAATCAGTAGGAGTTTTGATTAAAGATCCTCACCGGCTTGTAACCAGCTTCTCTCGCCTTCAGGAGAGCGTCCATTTCATTCACCTACCAACACACACACAGTCAGGGAATGCTGAATGATGTAACTTGTGTATGTAACTTGAGAGAGAGAGAGAGAGAGAGAGAGAGAGAGAGAGAGAGTGTGCGTGTGTGTGTGTGCGCTCACCTTGACATGCAGGAGATCAGGATCCCCAATCATGTTCATTATTTCAAAATTGTTTTCTCTCTCCACTAGCAACCATGTGATCTTCCTGGCTTGCACTGGGTGAATTTCTTCAACGAGGGGCAGCATGTAGTCATCTACAGAGAGAGAGAGCGAGAGAGAGAGAGAGAGAGAGAGAGAGGGAGGGATGAGTGAAAGGGATGATCCCAGCCATCGTGTAACATAGAGGGTCAGAAAAAAGTGAATAAAAAAAGCTGAAGTGCAGAGCAGGAGTGTGTGTGTGTGTGTGTGTATAAAACTCACAGGCCAACTGAATCTGGTCTTCAAGTGGTGAAGACTCCAGCATGTAAATCGTGAGCCTGTTCCTGGTAGGTTCAGGTGTGGATTCATCCTGGAAACACAAAACATTATTATTATTATTATTGTCACACAATTAGTACCAAAGTCTACCATACAATATATTGTGATATTGGTGTATGTGTGTGTGTGTATGTGTGTGTGTGTGTGTGTGTGTGTGTGTTTGGTTTATTCTTACTTTTGTGTCCGGCTGGACTTTGTCCACTGATGCCTCAGATGTAGAAGGTGCCGGAGTTGTCTCTGGGACATCTTGTGCAGCTGGAACATCTGCTGGAGTTGTCTCTGGGACGTCTTGTGCAGCTGGAACATCTGCTGGAGTTGTCTCTGGGACGTCTTGTGCAGCTGGAACTTCTGCTGGAGTTGTCTCTGGGACGTCTTGTGCAGCTGGAACTTCTGCTGGAGTTGTAACTACAGCTGGTGGTGTCTCGAGGACTGGAACACTCTCCTCTGATGGCGAGTTCTCAAGGACTGGGACAGTGTCCACTGGTTGAGCTGTCTCAACAACTGGGGCACTGTCCTCTGATGGAAGCTCCTCAACAGCTGGGACACTGTCCACAGACTGAACAGTTTCAACAGCTGGGACACTGTCCACAGACTGAATGGTTTCAACAGCTGGGACTCTGTCCACAGCTGGATGTTGCTCCACAGATGGACTTTCGGTGCTTCTGGTCTGCTGATGAACCAGTGCAGGGATGTTGTGCAGGCGGGCGAGGTAAGCCTGGCGTTCCTCTTTCCTTTGAGCCACGCCGACGTACAAAGGTTTCCCGCACAACAACCTGCCATTCATCTCCTGAATGGCGATCATGGCTTCCTCGGATGACTCGAAGCACACGAAGCCAAACCTCCTGGAGCGGCCGTTTTTCATCATGACCTGTAGGAGGCAGCACCATGAATAAAATAATGAGCACAGATGAAGTTTTTTACACTCTAGAGTCAGGAGAAGTGGATAGAGATTATTGGGAAAGGGATAAAATGGAGGGATTATTAGCTGTAAGTGACCTTTGCACTCTTGATGGTGCCGAACGGAGAGAAGGCCGCGTACAGACGCTCATCATCCACGCTGCAATCTAGGTTCTTTACGTAGAGATTCAGATTCTGGAGCAGAGAAAGAAGAGTTAGTATCTCATGTGTGTGTGTGTGTGTGTGTGTGTGTATGTGTATGTGTATGTGTATGTGTGTGTGTGTGTGTGCTTTATTCTTACTTTTGTGTCCGGCTGGACTTTGTCCACTGATGCCTCAGACGTAGAAGGTGCTGGAGTTGTCTCTGGGACGTCTTGTGCAGCTGGAACTTCTGCTGGAGTTGTAACTACAGCTGGTGGTGTCTCGAGGACTGGAACACTCTCCTCTGATGGCGAGTTCTCGAGGACTGGGACAGTGTCCACTGGTTGAGCTGTCTCAACAACTGGGACACTGTCCTCTGATGGAAGCTCCTCAACAGCTGGGACACTGTCCATAGACTGAACGGTTTCAACAGCTGAGACACTGTCCACAGACTGAATGGTTTCAACAGCTGGGACACTGTCCACAGCTGGATGTTGCTCCACAGATGCTACTGGAGCAGTGTCTACAGATGTTGGTGTAGACACTTTAGTGCAGTCGTCACTGGCACATGGCACCTGACTGCTTGATGGACTTTCGGTGCTTCTGGTCTGCTGATGAACCAGTGCAGGGATGTTGTGCAGGTGGGTGAGGTAAGCCTGGCGTTCCTCTTTCCTTTGAGCCACGCCGACGTACAAAGGTTTCCCGCACAACAACCTGCCATTCATCTCCTGAATGGCGATCATGGCTTCCTTGGATGACTCGAAGCACACGAAGCCAAACCCCGTGGAGCGGCCGTTTTTCATCATGACCTGTAGGAGGCAGCACCATGAATAAAATAATGAGCACAGATGAAGTTTTTTACACTCTAGAGTCAGGGGAAGTGGATAGAGATTATTGGGAAAGGGATAAAATGGAGGGATTATTAGCTGTAAGTGACCTTTGCACTCTTGATGGTGCCGAACGGAGAGAAGGCCGCGTACAGACGCTCATCATCCACGCTGCAATCTAGGTTCTTTACGTAGAGATTCAGATTCTGGAGCAGAGAAAGAAGAGTTAGTATCTCGTGTGTGTGTGTGTGTCTGTGTGTGTGTGTGTATGTGTGTGTGTGTGTGTGTGTGTGTGTGTGTGTGTGTGTGTGTGTTACGTGTGTTTACCTGCTCAGTCTTCTTCCTGAGCTGAGTCTGTCTCTCTACATTAGCCTGGTCTCTCTCCTTCTCCTTCTTCTCCTTCTTCTCCTTCTTCTCAGCCTCACGCTGCTCAGGAGTCTTGAAGTGTTCAATGGTCCTGTAACACAACAGAGACACTGCTCTTAGACTCTTTATCTAAACCCTGCTGTTAGACATTTCGTCTTCGCCAGAAAAAATTACAACCTGATGCTGACTGAAACACGCTCGCAAGACCAAACACAACAATATAAAGAGTTTAATAAACATCAGATACAGTTAGTTAAAGCACAGTGTTAAAAAAATCCTGACATTTACACTTACACTTGGGTGCCATTCAACAGTTTGCCGTTGAAACGCTCAATGACCAATTCCGCTGCCTCTGCAGTCTCAAACTGAATGTAGCCACAGCCATTGGACCCAGACTCGTTGTTCACAACCTTCAGGAAAAACACGGCAGCATGTCATCACACAGTTTACAATCAGACTCAGCTAAGACACACACGCTAATCGTGCTCCACAGATATTCAGCTATTCAGATCCGAACCTTGCACGACAGGATCCTCCCGCAGTATGAGAAGGTGTCGTAAAGGGCCAGGTTGTCGATGGACTTGTCCAGGTTCTTCAGGATGATTTTTCCTACTTCCTGGTTTCTCCAGGTCGTTTCCCACTGAGACCACATCACCTGCATGGGCCTCTCCAGAAGGAGCTCGAAATGAAACATATCGATGGCTCGCTCAGCTGAGAGAAGAAAAATAAGTGAAAGATCATTCATTTCAATAAAAAACTACAGTATACATATTCAAAATTACCCAGAATTATTGGCACCCTTTGTACAGATTAGTGAAAAACACTATGAAAAAATGTACTGAAGCTTTAAGTGAAGTATTTCTTCTAAAACACTAAATAACTCTTATATAAAACAATATCTTTGTACTTTTTAGAGGCACAGAACTTGACCACATCCAAGAAATAAAGCAGTAAAATACTAGATCAATTACACATGTTGCCTTAAGTGAGGTATAAACTGATAATAAAGTGTGTAAAGAGTGAAGAAGTAGTGTAGAAAACAGTGTGTCTGGTGTCTGGTCTGCCTTACCGTCGCCTCGATGCCAGAAGTTAACGTAGGCACAGCCGAGTGAGGAGCCGGTATATCTGTCCCTGCAGAGACGGATGGAGTGAATTTGTCCTGCAGGACTGAATCTCCACGCAAGCATCTCCTCTGTCACTGCTGGGTCAAGATCTCTAACATACAGTGCAGCCATTTTGGTTTCACACAAAAAGCTGTTAAAATGCTGCTAAAACTCTGTTAAAATGCTGTTAAAACACTGTGAAATGCTGCTAAAATGCTGCTAAAACACTGCAAAATGCTGTTAAAATGCTGTGAAACACTGGGAAAATGCTGATAAAACTGTTAAACGCTGCTAAACACTGCTAATATCAACAAATTTCGCTACAAAACGCTGTAAAAGGTGTTGCTCTTTCGCTATCTATCGATGGTCTGAGTAAGTGAACGCGTTTCCTAGGTAACTGAACTGTAACATAGCTGTCATAGAACCTAGAATTCTGTTTCTATGGGTCACTGAGTCACTGCATTCTAAACCTGTTTTTTTTTTTTCAAACCTGAGGTCAGAGGTCATTAAGCACAAGCTTCCAGTCCAACAATAAAGTGAACTCAGTACAGCTACAAATATTAATAAAAATTAATAGTTTTATTAACATTAATAAAAACTGTATTTCATCTGTACAGCAAACACCACAAGCTGCAGTTCATCTCCCATATAAAACCCCAAATCCTGACCTGGCATTTTAACTTACTCATTAGTTTATTTGTGTTATTATTATGATTATGATTATTATTATGTGAATGATGTCATCTGGATAGAAAATGACTTTAACTGAGACGCCATGAGGCAGAATCTGTTGGTGGGCCACTTTTGTTGTTAGCTCACCAACTGACATGTCTACCCAGTATAACAGTTGGCATTATGTTGTACATTTTAACAGTTAGATAGCCTAATGTTAGCTAACTCATTAGCAACTCTTGTTAGGGACTTGCACATTAGATTTATTAGCAGATTTGGCTGGTGACACTTTTCTTTTCTGCATTATAGCGCCTCCTTCTGGTTAGTTTTTGATCAGAATAGTTGTTCTCTGATTCGGGGAATATAGGACTGAATTTATAACGGCTTTTTACTTTTCATGTGTGTTTATTGCGTTTTCATGTGTCTTTACTGTGTTTTCATGTGTCTTTACTGTGTTTTCATGTGTTTTTCATGTGTTTTCATGTGTGTTTATTGCGTTTTCATGCGTCTTTACTGTGTTTTCATGTGTTTTTCATGTGTTTTCATGTGTGTTTATTGCATTTTCATGTGTGTTTACTGTGTTTTCATGTGTCTTTACTGTGTTTTCATGTGTGTTTACTGTGTTTTCATGTGTCTTTACTGTGTTTTCATGTGTGTTTACTGTGTTTTCATGTGTCTTTACTGTGTTTTCATGTGTCTTTACTGTGTTTTCATGTGTCTTTACTGCATTTTCATGTGTGTTTACTGTGTTTTCATGTGTGTTTACTGTGTTTTCATGTGTCTTTACTGTGTTTTCATGTGTGTTTACTGTGTTTTCATGTGTGTTTACTGTGTTTTCATGTGTCTTTACTGTGTTTTCATGTGTGTTTACTGTGTTTTCATGTGTGTTTACTGTGTTTTCATGTGTCTTTACTGCGTTTTCATGTGTGTTTACTGTGTTTTCATGTGTCTTTACTGCGTTTTCATGTGTGTTTACTGTGTTTTCATGTGTCTTTACTGCGTTTTCATGTGTGTTTACTGTGTTTTCATGTGTCTTTACTGTGTTTTCATGTGTGTTTACTGTGTTTTCATGTGTCTTTACTGCATTTTCATGCGTGTTTACTGTGTTTTCATGTGTTTACTGTGTTTTCATGTGTGTTTATTGCGTTTTCATGCGTCTTTACTGCGTTTTCATGTGTGTTTACTGCGTTTTTATGTTTTTCATGTGTGTTTATTGCGTTTTCATGTGTCTTTACTGCATTTTCATGTGTGTTTACTGTGTTTTCATGTGTTTACTGTGTTTTCATGTGTCTTTATTGCGTTTTCATGCGTCTTTACTGCGTTTTCATGTGTGTTTACTGTGTTTTCATATGTCTTTACTGTGTTTTCATATGTCTTTACTGTGTTTTCATGTGTGTTTACTGTGTTTTCATGTGTTTACTGTGTTTTCATGTGTCTTTACTGCATTTTCATGTGTGTTTACTGTGTTTTCATGTGTGTTTATTGCGTTTTCATGCGTCTTTACTGCGTTTTCATGTGTGTTTACTGCGTTTTTATGTTTTTCATGTGTGTTTATTGCGTTTTCATGTGTCTTTACTGCATTTTCATGTGTGTTTACTGTGTTTTCATGTGTTTACTGTGTTTTCATGTGTCTTTATTGCGTTTTCATGCGTCTTTACTGCGTTTTCATGTGTGTTTACTGCGTTTTTATGTTTTTCATGTGTGTTTATTGCGTTTTCATGTGTCTTTACTGCATTTTCATGTGTTTACTGTGTTTTCATGTGTTTACTGTGTTTTCATGTGTGTTTATTGCGTTTTCATGTCTCTTTACTGTGTTTTCATGTGTGTTTACTGTGTTTTCATGTGTCTTTACTGTGTTTTCATGTGTCTTTACTGCGTTTTCATGTGTGTTTACTGTGTTTTCATGTCTCTTTACTGTGTTTTCATGTGTTTACTGTGTTTTCATGTCTCTTTACTGTGTTTTCATATGTCTTTACTGTGTTTTCATGTGTCTTTACTGTGTTTTCATGTCTCTTTACTGTGTTTTCATGTGTCTTTACTGTGTTTTCATGTCTCTTTACTGTGTTTTCATGTGTCTTTACTGTGTTTTCATGTCTCTTTACTGTGTTTTCATGTGTTTACTGTGTTTTCATGTCTCTTTACTGTGTTTTCATATGTCTTTACTGTGTTTTCATGTGTCTTTACTGTGTTTTCATGTCTCTTTACTGTGTTTTCATGTGTCTTTACTGTGTTTTCATGTGTTTACTGTGTTTTCATGTCTCGTTACTGTGTTTTCATATGTCTTTACTGTGTTTTCATGTGTGTTTACTGTGTTTTCATATGTCTTTACTGTGTTTTCATATGTCTTTACTGTGTTTTCATGTGTGTTTACTGTGTTTTCATGTGTTTACTGTGTTTTCATGTGTCTTTACTGCATTTTCATGTGTGTTTACTGTGTTTTCATGTGTGTTTATTGCGTTTTCATGCGTCTTTACTGCGTTTTCATGTGTGTTTACTGCGTTTTTATGTTTTTCATGTGTGTTTATTGCGTTTTCATGTGTCTTTACTGCATTTTCATGTGTGTTTACTGTGTTTTCATGTGTTTACTGTGTTTTCATGTGTCTTTATTGCGTTTTCATGCGTCTTTACTGCGTTTTCATGTGTGTTTACTGCGTTTTTATGTTTTTCATGTGTGTTTATTGCGTTTTCATGTGTCTTTACTGCATTTTCATGTGTGTTTACTGTGTTTTCATGTGTTTACTGTGTTTTCATGTGTGTTTATTGCGTTTTCATGTCTCTTTACTGTGTTTTCATGTGTGTTTACTGTGTTTTCATGTGTCTTTACTGTGTTTTCATGTGTCTTTACTGCGTTTTCATGTGTGTTTACTGTGTTTTCATGTCTCTTTACTGTGTTTTCATGTGTTTACTGTGTTTTCATGTCTCTTTACTGTGTTTTCATATGTCTTTACTGTGTTTTCATGTGTCTTTACTGTGTTTTCATGTCTCTTTACTGTGTTTTCATGTCTCTTTACTGTTTTCATGTGTCTTTACTGTGTTTTCATGTCTCTTTACTGTGTTTTCATGTGTCTTTACTGTTTTCATGTGTCTTTACTGTGTTTTCATGTCTCTTTACTGTGTTTTCATGTCTCTTTACTGTGTTTTCATGTGTCTTTACTGTGTTTTCATGTCTCTTTACTGTGTTTTCATGTCTCTTTACTGTGTTTTCATGTGTCTTTACTGTGTTTTCATGTGTCTTTACTGTGTTTTCATGTCTCTTTACTGTGTTTTCATGTGTCTTTACTGTGTTTTCATGTCTCTTTACTGTGTTTTCATGTCTCTTTACTGTGTTTTCATGTGTCTTTACTGTGTTTTCATGTCTCTTTACTGTGTTTTCATGTGTCTTTACTGTGTTTTCATGTCTCTTTACTGTGTTTTCATGTGTCTTTACTGTGTTTTCATGTCTCTTTACTGTGTTTTCATGTCTCTTTACTGTGTTTTCATGTCTCTTTACTGTGTTTTCATGTCTCTTTACTGTGTTTTCATGTCTCTTTACTGTGTTTTCATGTCTCTTTACTGTGTTTTCATGTGTCTTTACTGTGTTTTCATGTGTTTACTGTGTTTTCATGTGTCTTTACTGTGTTTTCATGTCTCTTTACTATGTTTTCATGTGTCTTTACTGTGTTTTCATGTCTTTACTGTGTTTTCATGTCTCTTTACTGTGTTTTCATGTGTTTACTGTGTTTTCATGTCTCTTTACTGTGTTTTCATGTGTCTTTACTGTGTTTTCATGTCTCTTTACTGTGTTTTCATGTGTCTTTACTGTGTTTTCATGTGTCTTTACTGTGTTTTCATGTCTCTTTACTGTGTTTTCATGTCTCTTTACTGTGTTTTCATGTGTGTTTATTGCGTTTTCATGCGTCTTTACTGCGTTTTCATGTGTGTTTACTGCGTTTTTATGTTTTTCATGTGTGTTTATTGCGTTTTCATGTCTCTTTACTGTGTTTTCATGTCTTTACTGTGTTTTCATGTGTCTTTACTGTGTTTTCATGTGTTTACTGTGTTTTCATGTGTCTTTACTGAGTTTTCATGTCTCTTTACTGTGTTTTCATGTGTCTTTACTGTGTTTTCATGTGTTTACTGTGTTTTCATGTGTCTTTACTGTGTTTTCATGTGACTTTACTGTGTTTTCATGTCTCTTTACTGTGTTTTCATGTGTCTTTACTGTGTTTTCATGTGTTTACTGTGTTTTCATGTCTCTTTACTGTGTTTTCATGTCTCTTTACTGTGTTTTCATGTGTCTTTACTGTGTTTTCATGTGTTTACTGTGTTTTCATGTGTCTTTACTGTGTTTTCATGTGACTTTACTGTGTTTTCATGTCTCTTTACTGTGTTTTCATGTGTCTTTACTGTGTTTTCATGTCTCTTTACTGTGTTTTCATGTCTCTTTACTGTGTTTTCATGTGTCTTTACTGTGTTTTCATGTGTTTACTGTGTTTTCATGTGTCTTTACTGAGTTTTCATGTGTTTACTGTGTTTTCATGTCTCTTTACTGTGTTTTCATGTCTCTTTACTGTGTTTTCATGTCTCTTTACTGTGTTTTCATGTGTTTATTGTGTTTTCATGTCTCTTTACTGTGTTTTCATGTCTCTTTACTGTGTTTTCATGTCTCTTTACTGTGTTTTCATGTGTTTACTGTGTTTTCATGTGTCTTTACTGTGTTTTCATGTGTCTTTACTGTGTTTTCATGTGTGTTTACTGTGTTTTCATGTCTCTTTACTGTGTTTTCATGTGTCTTTACTGTGTTTTCATGTGTCTTTACTGCATTTTCATGTGTGTTTACTGTGTTTTCATGTCTCTTTACTGTGTTTTCATGTGTTTACTGTGTTTTCATGTCTCTTTACTGTGTTTTCATGTCTCTTTACTGTGTTTTCATGTCTCTTTACTGTGTTTTCATGTGTCTTTACTGTGTTTTCATGTGTTTACTGTGTTTTCATGTCTCTTTACTGTGTTTTCATGTCTCTTTACTGTGTTTTCATGTGTCTTTACTGTGTTTTCATGTGTTTACTGTGTTTTCATGTGTCTTTACTGTGTTTTCATGTGTTTACTGTGTTTTCATGTGTCTTTACTGTGTTTTCATGTGTTTACTGTGTTTTCATGTCTCTTTACTGTGTTTTCATGTCTCTTTACTGTGTTTTCATGTCTCTTTACTGTGTTTTCATGTCTCTTTACTGTGTTTTCATGTGTCTTTACTGTGTTTTCATGTGTTTACTGTGTTTTCATGTGTCTTTACTGTGTTTTCATGTGTCTTTACTGTGTTTTCATGTCTCTTTACTGTGTTTTCATGTGTCTTTACTGTGTTTTCATGTCTCTTTACTGTGTTTTCATGTCTCTTTACTGTGTTTTCATGTGTCTTTACTGTGTTTTCATGTGTTTACTGTGTTTTCATGTCTCTTTACTGTGTTTTCATGTGTTTACTGTGTTTTCATGTCTCTTTACTGTGTTTTCATGTCTCTTTACTGTGTTTTCATGTCTCTTTACTGTGTTTTCATGTGTTTATTGTGTTTTCATGTCTCTTTACTGTGTTTTCATGTCTCTTTACTGTGTTTTCATGTCTCTTTACTGTGTTTTCATGTGTTTACTGTGTTTTCATGTGTCTTTACTGTGTTTTCATGTGTCTTTACTGTGTTTTCATGTGTGTTTATTGCGTTTTCATGTCTCTTTACTGTGTTTTCATGTGTCTTTACTGTGTTTTCATGTGTCTTTACTGCATTTTCATGTGTGTTTACTGTGTTTTCATGTCTCTTTACTGTGTTTTCATGTGTTTACTGTGTTTTCATGTCTCTTTACTGTGTTTTCATGTCTCTTTACTGTGTTTTCATGTCTCTTTACTGTGTTTTCATGTGTCTTTACTGTGTTTTCATGTGTTTACTGTGTTTTCATGTGTCTTTACTGTGTTTTCATGTCTCTTTACTGTGTTTTCATGTGTCTTTACTGTGTTTTCATGTGTTTACTGTGTTTTCATGTGTCTTTACTGTGTTTTCATGTGTCTTTACTGTGTTTTCATGTCTCTTTACTGTGTTTTCATGTCTCTTTACTGTGTTTTCATGTCTCTTTACTGTGTTTTCATGTGTCTTTACTGTGTTTTCATGTGTTTACTGTGTTTTCATGTGTCTTTACTGAGTTTTCATGTGTTTACTGTGTTTTCATGTCTCTTTACTGTGTTTTCATGTCTCTTTACTGTGTTTTCATGTGTCTTTACTGTGTTTTCATGTGTTTACTGTGTTTTCATGTGTCTTTACTGTGTTTTCATGTGTCTTTACTGTGTTTTCATGTCTCTTTACTGTGTTTTCATGTGTGTTTACTGTGTTTTCATGTCTCTTTACTGTGTTTTCATGTCTCTTTACTGTGTTTTCATGTGTCTTTACTGTGTTTTCATGTGTTTACTGTGTTTTCATGTGTCTTTACTGAGTTTTCATGTGTTTACTGTGTTTTCATGTCTCTTTACTGTGTTTTCATGTCTCTTTACTGTGTTTTCATGTGTCTTTACTGTGTTTTCATGTGTTTACTGTGTTTTCATGTCTCTTTACTGTGTTTTCATATGTCTTTACTGTGTTTTCATGTGTCTTTACTGTGTTTTCATGTCTCTTTACTGTGTTTTCATGTGTCTTTACTGTGTTTTCATGTCTTTACTGTGTTTTCATGTCTCTTTACTGTTTTCATGTGTCTTTACTGTGTTTTCATGTCTCTTTACTGTGTTTTCATGTGTCTTTACTGTTTTCATGTGTCTTTACTGTGTTTTCATGTCTCTTTACTGTGTTTTCATGTCTCTTTACTGTGTTTTCATGTGTCTTTACTGTGTTTTCATGTCTCTTTACTGTGTTTTCATGTCTCTTTACTGTGTTTTCATGTCTCTTTACTGTGTTTTCATGTGTCTTTACTGTGTTTTCATGTGTCTTTACTGTGTTTTCATGTGTCTTTACTGTGTTTTCATGTCTCTTTACTGTGTTTTCATGTGTCTTTACTGTGTTTTCATGTCTCTTTACTGTGTTTTCATGTCTCTTTACTGTGTTTTCATGTGTCTTTACTGTGTTTTCATGTCTCTTTACTGTGTTTTCATGTGTCTTTACTGTGTTTTCATGTCTCTTTACTGTGTTTTCATGTCTCTTTACTGTGTTTTCATGTGTCTTTACTGTGTTTTCATGTGTCTTTACTGTGTTTTCATGTGTGTTTATTGCGTTTTCATGCGTCTTTACTGCGTTTTCATGTGTGTTTACTGCGTTTTTATGTTTTTCATGTGTGTTTATTGCGTTTTCATGTCTCTTTACTGTGTTTTCATGTGTGTTTACTGTGTTTTCATGTGTCTTTACTGTGTTTTCATGTGTCTTTACTGTGTTTTCATGTGTCTTTACTGCATTTTCATGTGTGTTTACTGTGTTTTCATGTCTCTTTACTGTGTTTTCATGTGTTTACTGTGTTTTCATGTCTCTTTACTGTGTTTTCATGTCTCTTTACTGTGTTTTCATGTGTTTACTGTGTTTTCATGTGTCTTTACTGTGTTTTCATGTCTCTTTACTGTGTTTTCATGTGTCTTTACTGTGTTTTCATGTGTTTACTGTGTTTTCATGTGTCTTTACTGTGTTTTCATGTGTCTTTAATGTGTTTTCATGTGTCTTTACTGTGTTTTCATGTCTCTTTACTGTGTTTTCATGTGTCTTTACTGTGTTTTCATGTCTCTTTACTGTGTTTTCATGTCTCTTTACTGTGTTTTCATGTGTCTTTACTGTGTTTTCATGTCTCTTTACTGTGTTTTCATGTGTCTTTACTGTGTTTTCATGTGTTTACTTTGTTTTCATGTCTCTTTACTGTGTTTTCATGTGTCTTTACTGTGTTTTCATGTCTCTTTACTGTGTTTTCATGTGTCTTTACTGTGTTTTCATGTCTCTTTACTGTGTTTTCATGTGTTTACTTTGTTTTCATGTCTCTTTACTGTGTTTTCATGTGTCTTTACTGTGTTTTCATGTCTCTTTACTGTGTTTTCATGTCTCTTTACTGTGTTTTCATGTGTCTTTACTGTGTTTTCATGTCTCTTTACTGTGTTTTCATGTGTCTTTACTGTGTTTTCATGTGTTTACTTTGTTTTCATGTCTCTTTACTGTGTTTTCATGTGTCTTTACTGTGTTTTCATGTGTTTACTGTGTTTTCATGTCTCTTTACTGTGTTTTCATGTCTCTTTACTGTGTTTTCATGTGTCTTTACTGTGTTTTAATGTGTTTACTGTGTTTTCATGTCTCTTTACTGTGTTTTCATGTCTCTTTACTGTGTTTTCATGTGTCTTTACTGTGTTTTCATGTGTTTACTGTGTTTTCATGTCTCTTTACTGTGTTTTCATGTGTCTTTACTGTGTTTTCATGTGTTTACTGTGTTTTCATGTCTCTTTACTGTGTTTTCATGTCTCTTTACTGTGTTTTCATGTGTCTTTACTGTGTTTTCATGTGTTTACTTTGTTTTCATGTCTCTTTACTGTGTTTTCATGTGTCTTTACTGTGTTTTCATGTGTTTATTGTGTTTTCATGTCTCTTTACTGTGTTTTCATGTCTCTTTACTGTGTTTTCATGTCTCTTTACTGTGTTTTCATGTGTTTATTGTGTTTTCATGTCTCTTTACTGTGTTTTCATGTCTCTTTACTGTGTTTTCATGTCTCTTTACTGTGTTTTCATGTGTCTTTACTGTGTTTTCATGTCTCTTTACTGTGTTTTCATGTCTCTTTACTGTGTTTTCATGTCTCTTTACTGTGTTTTCATGTCTCTTTACTGTGTTTTCATGTGTCTTTACTGTGTTTTCATGTGTCTTTACTGTGTTTTCATGTCTCTTTACTGTGTTTTCATGTGTCTTTACTGTGTTTTCATGTCTCTTTACTGTGTTTTCATGTGTCTTTACTGTGTTTTCATGTCTCTTTACTGTGTTTTCATGTGTCTTTACTGTGTTTTCATGTGTTTACTTTGTTTTCATGTCTCTTTACTGTGTTTTCATGTGTCTTTACTGTGTTTTCATGTGTTTACTGTGTTTTCATGTCTCTTTACTGTGTTTTCATGTCTCTTTACTGTGTTTTCATGTCTCTTTACTGTGTTTTCATGTGTTTACTGTGTTTTCATGTCTCTTTACTGTGTTTTCATGTCTCTTTACTGTGTTTTCATGTCTCTTTACTGTGTTTTCATGTGTCTTTACTGTGTTTTCATGTCTCTTTACTGTGTTTTCATGTCTCTTTACTGTGTTTTCATGTCTCTTTACTGTGTTTTCATGTGTCTTTACTGTGTTTTCATGTGTCTTTACTGTGTTTTCATGTGTCTTTACTGTGTTTTCATGTCTCTTTACTGTGTTTTCATGTGTCTTTACTGTGTTTTCATGTCTCTTTACTGTGTTTTCATGTCTCTTTACTGTGTTTTCATGTGTTTACTGTGTTTTCATGTCTCTTTACTGTGTTTTCATGTCTCTTTACTGTGTTTTCATGTGTTTATTGTGTTTTCATGTCTCTTTACTGTGTTTTCATGTCTCTTTACTGTGTTTTCATGTCTCTTTACTGTGTTTTCATGTGTTTATTGTGTTTTCATGTCTCTTTACTGTGTTTTCATGTCTCTTTACTGTGTTTTCATGTGTCTTTACTGCATTTTCATGTGTGTTTACTGTGTTTTCATGTCTCTTTACTGTGTTTTCATGTCTCTTTACTGTGTTTTCATGTGTCTTTACTGTGTTTTCATGTGTTTACTGTGTTTTCATGTCTCTTTACTGTGTTTTCATGTCTCTTTACTGTGTTTTCATGTGTCTTTACTGAGTTTTCATGTGTTTACTGTGTTTTCATGTCTCTTTACTGTGTTTTCATGTCTCTTTACTGTGTTTTCATGTCTCTTTACTGTGTTTTCATGTGTTTATTGTGTTTTCATGTCTCTTTACTGTGTTTTCATGTCTCTTTACTGTGTTTTCATGTCTCTTTACTGTGTTTTCATGTCTCTTTACTGTGTTTTCATGTGTCTTTACTGTGTTTTCATGTGTTTACTGTGTTTTCATGTGTCTTTACTGAGTTTTCATGTGTTTACTGTGTTTTCATGTCTCTTTACTGTGTTTTCATGTCTCTTTACTGTGTTTTCATGTGTCTTTACTGTGTTTTCATGTGTTTACTGTGTTTTCATGTCTCTTTACTGTGTTTTCATGTCTCTTTACTGTGTTTTCATGTCTCTTTACTGTGTTTTCATGTGTCTTTACTGTGTTTTCATGTGTTTATTGTGTTTTCATGTCTCTTTACTGTGTTTTCATGTCTCTTTACTGTGTTTTCATGTGTTTACTGTGTTTTCATGTCTCTTTACTGTGTTTTCATGTGTCTTTACTGTGTTTTCATGTGTCTTTACTGTGTTTTCATGTGTTTACTGTGTTTTCATGTCTCTTTACTGTGTTTTCATGTGTCTTTACTGTGTTTTCATGTGTTTACTGTGTTTTCATGTGTGTTTATTGCGTTTTCATGCGTCTTTACTGCGTTTTCATGTGTGTTTACTGCGTTTTTATGTTTTTCATGTGTGTTTATTGCGTTTTCATGTCTCTTTACTGTGTTTTCATGTGTGTTTACTGTGTTTTCATGTCTTTACTGTGTTTTCATGTGTCTTTACTGTGTTTTCATGTGTTTACTGTGTTTTCATGTCTCTTTACTGTGTTTTCATGTGTTTACTGTGTTTTCATGTCTCTTTACTGTGTTTTCATGTCTCTTTACTGTGTTTTCATGTGTTTATTGTGTTTTCATGTGTTTACTGTGTTTTCATGTCTCTTTACTGTGTTTTCATGTCTCTTTACTGTGTTTTCATGTGTCTTTACTGTGTTTTCATGTGTGTTTATTGCGTTTTCATGCGTCTTTACTGCGTTTTCATGTGTGTTTACTGCGTTTTTATGTTTTTCATGTGTGTTTATTGCGTTTTCATGTCTCTTTACTGTGTTTTCATGTGTGTTTACTGTGTTTTCATGTGTCTTTACTGTGTTTTCATGTGTCTTTACTGTGTTTTCATGTGTCTTTACTGCATTTTCATGTGTGTTTACTGTGTTTTCATGTCTCTTTACTGTGTTTTCATGTGTTTATTGTGTTTTCATGTCTCTTTACTGTGTTTTCATGTCTCTTTACTGTGTTTTCATGTCTCTTTACTGTGTTTTCATGTCTCTTTACTGTGTTTTCATGTGTTTATTGTGTTTTCATGTCTCTTTACTGTGTTTCCATGTCTCTTTACTGTGTTTTCATGTCTCTTTACTGTGTTTTCATGTGTTTACTGTGTTTTCATGTCTCTTTACTGTGTTTTCATGTGTCTTTACTGTGTTTTCATGTCTCTTTACTGTGTTTTCATGTCTCTTTACTGTGTTTTCATGTCTCTTTACTGTGTTTTCATGTGTCTTTACTGTGTTTTCATGTCTCTTTACTGTGTTTTCATGTGTCTTTACTGTGTTTTCATGTGTTTACTTTGTTTTCATGTCTCTTTACTGTGTTTTCATGTGTCTTTACTGTGTTTTCATGTCTCTTTACTGTGTTTTCATGTCTCTTTACTGTGTTTTCATGTGTCTTTACTGTGTTTTCATGTCTCTTTACTGTGTTTTCATGTGTTTACTTTGTTTTCATGTCTCTTTACTGTGTTTTCATGTGTCTTTACTGTGTTTTCATGTCTCTTTACTGTGTTTTCATGTCTCTTTACTGTGTTTTCATGTGTCTTTACTGTGTTTTCATGTCTCTTTACTGTGTTTTCATGTGTCTTTACTGTGTTTTCATGTGTTTACTTTGTTTTCATGTCTCTTTACTGTGTTTTCATGTGTCTTTACTGTGTTTTCATGTCTCTTTACTGTGTTTTCATGTGTCTTTACTGTGTTTTCATGTGTTTACTGTGTTTTCATGTCTCTTTACTGTGTTTTCATGTCTCTTTACTGTGTTTTCATGTGTCTTTACTGTGTTTTAATGTGTTTACTGTGTTTTCATGTCTCTTTACTGTGTTTTCATGTCTCTTTACTGTGTTTTCATGTGTCTTTACTGTGTTTTCATGTGTTTACTTTGTTTTCATGTCTCTTTACTGTGTTTTCATGTGTCTTTACTGTGTTTTCATGTGTTTACTGTGTTTTCATGTCTCTTTACTGTGTTTTCATGTCTCTTTACTGTGTTTTCATGTGTCTTTACTGTGTTTTCATGTGTTTACTGTGTTTTCATGTCTCTTTACTGTGTTTTCATGTCTCTTTACTGTGTTTTCATGTCTCTTTACTGTGTTTTCATGTCTCTTTACTGTGTTTTCATGTGTTTACTGTGTTTTCATGTGTTTACTGTGTTTTCATGTCTCTTTACTGTGTTTTCATGTGTTTACTGTGTTTTCATGTGTTTACTGTGTTTTCATGTCTCTTTACTGTGTTTTCATGTCTCTTTACTGTGTTTTCATGTCTCTTTACTGTGTTTTCATGTCTCTTTACTGTGTTTTCATGTCTCTTTACTGTGTTTTCATGTCTCTTTACTGTGTTTTCATGTGTTTTTACTGTGTTTTCATGTGTCTTTACTGTGTTTTCATGTCTCTTTACTGTGTTTTCATGTCTCTTTACTGTGTTTTCATGTGTCTTTACTGTGTTTTCATGTCTCTTTACTGTGTTTTCATGTCTCTTTACTGTGTTTTCATGTGTCTTTACTGTGTTTTCATGTGTTTACTGTGTTTTCATGTGTTTACTGTGTTTTCATGTCTCTTTACTGTGTTTTCATGTCTCTTTACTGTGTTTTCATGTCTCTTTACTGTGTTTTCATGTGTCTTTACTGTGTTTTCATGTCTCTTTACTGTGTTTTCATGTCTCTTTACTGTGTTTTCATGTGTCTTTACTGTGTTTTCATGTGTCTTTTCTGTGTTTTCATGTCTCTTTACTGTGTTTTCATGTGTCTTTACTGTGTTTTCATGTGTTTACTGTGTTTTCATGTGTTTACTGTGTTTTCATGTCTCTTTACTGTGTTTTCATGTGTCTTTACTGTGTTTTCATGTGTTTACTGTGTTTTCATGTGTTTACTGTGTTTTCATGTCTCTTTACTGTGTTTTCATGTCTCTTTACTGTGTTTTCATGTGTCTTTACTGTGTTTTCATGTGTTTACTGTGTTTTCATGTCTCTTTACTGTGTTTTCATGTGTCTTTACTGTGTTTTCATGTCTCTTTACTGTGTTTTCATGTGTCTTTACTGTGTTTTCATGTCTCTTTACTGTGTTTTCATGTGTCTTTACTGTGTTTTCATGTCTCTTTACTGTGTTTTCATGTGTCTTTACTGTGTTTTCATGTGTCTTTACTGTGTTTTCATGTGTTTACTGTGTTTTCATGTGTTTACTGTGTTTTCATGTCTCTTTACTGTGTTTTCATGTGTCTTTACTGTGTTTTCATGTGTTTACTGTGTTTTCATGTGTTTACTGTGTTTTCATGTGTTTACTGTGTTTTCATGTGTTTACTGTGTTTTCATGTGTCTTTACTGTGTTTTCATGTGTCTTTACTGTGTTTTCATGTGTCTTTACTGTGTTTTCATGTGTTTACTGTGTTTTCATGTGTCTTTACTGTGTTTTCATGTGTCTTTACTGTCTTTTCATGTGTCTTTACTGTGTTTTCATGTCTCTTTACTGTGTTTTCATGTGTCTTTACTGTGTTTTCATGTGTTTACTGTGTTTTCATGTCTCTTTACTGTGTTTTCATGTGTCTTTACTGTGTTTTCATGTCTCTTTACTGTGTTTTCATGTGTCTTTACTGTGTTTTCATGTCTCTTTACTGTGTTTTCATGTGTCTTTACTGTGTTTTCATGTCTCTTTACTGTGTTTTCATGTGTCTTTACTGTGTTTTCATGTCTCTTTACTGTGTTTTCATGTCTCTTTACTGTGTTTTCATGTGTCTTTACTGTGTTTTCATGTCTCTTTACTGTGTTTTCATGTGTTTACTGTGTTTTCATGTGTCTTTACTGTGTTTTCATGTCTCTTTACTGTGTTTTCATGTGTCTTTACTGTGTTTTCATGTCTCTTTACTGTGTTTTCATGTCTCTTTACTGTGTTTTCATGTGTCTTTACTGTGTTTTCATGTGTCTTTACTGTGTTTTCATGTCTCTTTACTGTGTTTTCATGTGTCTTTACTGTGTTTTCATGTCTCTTTACTGTGTTTTCATGTCTCTTTACTGTGTTTTCATGTCTCTTTACTGTGTTTTCATGTCTCTTTACTGTGTTTTCATGTCTCTTTACTGTGTTTTCATGTGTCTTTACTGTGTTTTCACGTCTCTTTAC
The DNA here is from genome assembly GCF_019097595.1 of Hemibagrus wyckioides. Lineage (NCBI taxonomy): Eukaryota > Metazoa > Chordata > Actinopteri > Siluriformes > Bagridae > Hemibagrus > Hemibagrus wyckioides. Next base: position 3,485,433 of record NC_080729.1, read on the forward strand.
TGTGTTTTCATGTGTCTTTACTGTGTTTTCATGTGTCTTTACTGTGTTTTCATGTGTTTACTGTGTTTTCATGTGTCTTTACTGTGTTTTCATGTCTCTTTACTGTGTTTTCATGTGTCTTTACTGTGTTTTCATGTCTCTTTACTGTGTTTTCATGTCTCTTTACTGTGTTTTCATGTGTCTTTACTGTGTTTTCATGATACAGTGTCTGCTTGATTTTTAGGATTGATGAGTAATAATCAGTTTGGCCATATGGTGAAGACAGAGACCAGAAAATTATTACAGCTCTATTTTTTTCTTTTTTTATCTATCTATCTATCTATCTATCTATCTATCTATCTATCTATCTATCTATAAAGAAAGAAATATTTCACAAAGAAAAATATATAAATTAGCATTAAAAATATTTAAATTGAAATATAACAATGTAATTGAACAGAATAGAATAGAATATTTAAAGTGTTATATTTAAATTAAAATTTAACGTCATATAAAAAATTGAGATATAACACTTTCAGTTCCTGAAGACATTATTATTTATTTTTTAAATATTTGATTTCTGTAGCTTCACTTTCCAGTGGAAATAAACCTCTCTTAGCACCCTGATGTTCCTGCACTTTTTCCTGCGCCTATAACTGAAGCTACTGATTATTATTCCTCTGTTTGCCCCGAGACCTGCGTCCACGCTCAGCTGCCCCTCTTATCGCCCGTCCCTCTGGCTTACCATCTCTTTTTTTTTCTTCATTTTTTTCATCAAACACTCGTTTTGATGACATCATCTGAGCCGTCTCTCTCGTCCGAGTTTGTCCCTGAAGGCTGGCCAGTGTCACGCGCTGTCGCACACCAATATCACAGTCTGAGGGCTGTTTCCCTCGCCCCGCCTTGTCTCCTCTACACTCCTGCCTTCATGGGGCAGATTAGAGCTGATGACTTCATCTCCATCACATTCGCTTCATTTCCTTTAGCTGCTGCTTCCCAAAGCGTGCATTTTAGCAGGAGGCTGAAAGTTTACTCTTGCTAACAAAATAACAGCTGCTTACTTCTCTGTGGGGCTTCAACTAAGAGGTTCCCGCTAAAACAGATGCTAAAATATCACCGTTAGGTCTATAGTCTAATATTAGCTAGCTAGCAGGCTCGGTTAGTGATTTACAGTTAGCTAGCCTCATGCTAACTAGCTTACTAACAGACTTCTCTGCTGATGTACACAAATATAACAGCTAGCCTTATGTTAGTTAATTTATTAGCAAGCCTTGTTAGTGATTCACGCTCATTATAACGGTTAGCTACCTTCATGCTAGGTAGCGTATTAATATTATTACTAAATACTGATTTACATAATATAACAGTTAGGTAGCTTTATGCTAGCTAGTTTTCTAACAGGTCTCTTTACTGATTTCCACAGTTATAACAGTCAGCTAGTCTAATTTAACAAACTTGTCTAGTAACATACACAATATAACGGTGACTTAGCCTCATGCTAGCTAGCTTATTAACAGACTTGTCTAGTTATTTATGTAAAATAACAGCTAACAAACTGTATGTTCGCCAGCTGACTAACAGACTTGCTTCTGATTTATATGATATAACAGATAGCAAGCCTAATGTTAGCTAGCTATCACAATTTTTTAGTGATTTACACAATATAACAGTTAGCTAGCTTCACGTTAGCTAGCATACAAACATGCTGGTCTACTGATTTACACAATATAACAGTTAGCCTCAGGTTAGCTACCTGGCTAGTGGTTTACACAATATAATAGTTAGTTAGCTTACTAACAGGCCTCCGTACTGAATTATACAATAACTGTTAGCTAGCCTCATGCTATCGAGCTCACTAACAGGCTTGACACTCATCTACACAGTATAACAGTTAGCTAGCATCATGCTAGCTAGTTTACTAACAGATTTCTTTACTGATTTCCACAAATATAACAGTTAGCTAGAATAATATAACAAACTTGTCTCGTAATGTACACAATATAACAGTTAGCCTCATGTTAGCTAGCTTACTAACAGAATGATCTATAACAGTTAGCTAGCCTAACGTTAGCTAGCTTATTAGCAACCCTTGTTAGTGGCTTACATGATATAACAGTTATCTCTATCTGACTAACAGACTTACACAAGGCAACGATAAGCTAGCCTCAAGTCACAGCTACGCTAGCAGATTTGTTGCTATGGCTACATTTGCTCAGCCGTTTTTAGGAGACAAATCACTGTTCTGTTTTTAACCAGCAAATATTTTTATCCCATTTTTTTTGTTTGGAATTCTCTCATTTTTCCGTTTGTGCTCCGGATCAGTGCCGAAAGAAAAAAGTGTGTGTGTCTTAAACAGTGCAAATCTTTACACACACTATTGAGCCTTGGAGCTCAAATTCCCTGAAGAGTCTGGGGCGCACTTGTGACCTTGCAGGAGAAGAAACACACACACACTTAGACAAACACACCTCCTTTGGCAGTGGCTGGATCCAGCACTGTGGATGGAGGATGTCTTAAAATGTTCCATCATCATCATCATCATCATCATCATGGGGTCCAGTGGTAAAACTGTAAAACTCCAAAAAGATTAGATCTCATTTCTGATAACAGCCTTGTTTTTAAACCATGTGGAAGTTATTATTTATTTATTTATTTATTTATTTATTTATTAATTTATTCATTCATTCATTCATTTATTTGTCTATAAATCAAATGTATAGTGGCATTATTTTATGTCTGTAATTTTGAGGGTCACTAACAGCTGGTACCAAAATTTTATTTATTTATTTATTTATTTATTTATTTATTCATTCATTCATTCATTTGTTTATTTGTCTGTAAATCAAATGTATAGTGGCATTATTTTATGTCTGTAATTTTGAGGGTCACCAACAGCTGGTACCAAATTTTTATTTATTTTTGTTTATTTATTTATTTGTCTATAAATCAAATGTATAGCGGCATTATTTTATGTCTGTATTTTTGAGGGTCACTAACAGCTGGTACCAAATTTTTATTTATTTATTTGTTTGTTTGTTTGTTTGTTTGTTCATTTTTTTGTTTTGTAAACCAAATTTACAGTATAGTTATTTTATGTCTGTCATTTTGAGAGTCACCAACAGCTGGTACCAAATTTTTATTTATTTATTTGTGTTTTTTTTTTTTTTTTTTTGTAAACCAAATTTACAGTATAGTTATTTTATGTCTGTCATTTTGAGAGTCACCAACAGCTGGTACCAAATTTTTATTTATTTATTTGTGTTTTTTTTTTTTTTTTTTTGTAAACCAAATTTACAGTATAGTTATTTTATGTCTGTCATTTTGAGAGTCATCTACAGCTGATACCAAATTTTTGTTTTATTTATTCATGTATTTATTTAATTTATTTATTGATCTTTGTCAGGTCTAACATCGGAGGTTGGATGACACGGTGGTGGAGGACGGATAAGCAGATGACGTGGAACAGATGAGCAACCGGAGCGTCTCAGCCTGTCTCGATAAGCAGCGATAAAGAGGCAGGTGTCTTTTATTAAAAAGGAATAGGAAAAGGAAGCCATAGACACAAAATCCTACAAACCTAAGAAGAGAGTAAAGCCACCGGACTGAACAGTGCATCAAATCAACCAATTAAAATCATTCCTCACGTTTCTGCGTGTTGTTCTAGCACGCTCTCAGCTTCCTGTCTGGATGAGACAGACAGGAAGTGTAATTAAAGGAACGTTGTTTCTCTTGAATATGTCTGTGATGCGCTCTCTCTCTCTCTCTCTCTCTCTCTCTCCGTCTCACAGCGATCACCTTACACCACGGACACACTCGCATTAGCCTCATTAGCCTAATGGAAGCACGTCTGAGACGAAGAACTCTTTCTCTTTACGCAGAGTTTCATCAGAACAGGAAGAGGTTTCCAGGGTTGTGAGATTTATTCTTATTAAAGATTCTCACCTAGAAGTATCTGCATTATTTTATACATTTGACAAAAATGATACATTTACAAAAAATTATAAAAATATCACCTGACATGACATCCTCAGACACATCGCCATTTCATGACCTCCATTCTACACATTCTGAACCGTTTCTATACTCAGAACGTTCTATTACCTTTTCTTACTCCTTATTATTACTATTCATACTTTATTTAACTCCTTAAAGTTAAAATCTGCTTAAAATTATTTATACGCACGGTCTAGGAGGGAGGAGCAGGCCGGGTTTTCATTCCACTGCGTGTGACGTGCTGTATATAACTATAACGTGACTGTGTGCAATAATGTACATTTAATCGCTTTATGTTGCATAAAAACCCTTGCTTATATACACTGGGTTCATTTACAACCTTATATCCTGTGAGACAGAAACCAGCACCGGTATTAATATATCGAATGATTTGCATTTAAACAAAAGGCAAACAGAAATCCAGACGCTAAAGGATCTGTTACGCCGGTCTGAGCGTAATATTAGCTAGCTAGCAACACTGGTTAGTGATTTATATCATTTGATAGTTAGCTAGCTTACTAACCGACCTGGCTGCAGTTAGCTAGTCTGGTGTTAGTTAGCTAATGTGGGGTAGTTAACATCCTTTTGAAAAAAAATTCGACTACACAGACAGCGTACATTTCTTCAAAGGAACGAAGGGTGTGTTATTATAGACGTAGACTCGTGTATAAACCCGACAAAGATCAAAATTCTGGGCTGTGATTGGATGAAGCCCGGATCTTATGGACCTGTAGAAATACTTTATGAAAATATAACAATCCACAAATCATTACAGACCCTGAGGGAAAATTCATTCCAGATAGGGTTAGTCGTTGGCTCTAATCTGAAGAACGGACTGGAAACAAGAACCGAAGAGAGATTCTGTCACAGACATCACGGCTAACTCGGAATAATATGGAATGAGGGTTGAGTTCCAGTGTACCGTGTGTCCAGCAGGTGGCATTTTTTACCAAGTTAAAGCTGTGTCTTCTCTCAGACCTGGCAAGGTTCCTCTCTGGTTCCTTCTGTGTAATAAATATCCGTTATACAAGTACAACAAGCTTCAGTGAGCAGCTCCTCATCAAGCTAGGCTCATCAAGGAGTTATCTCAGATACAATAGATCTGTTACATGCTTCGCTTTAATAACTACTGAACGTTTTCTGGGAATTTTTTCCTGTATATGATATGCTAAATAATGCAAGTTTACCAATATTTTTTAATTATTTTGTGAAATATTAAACATACAGAATTAAAATTTCTCTGAATATTCTGTTTATACAGCATTCGCATCACAATGGTGTATGGAAAACATGTAACAGACTATCTATCTATCTATCTATCTATCTATCTATCTATCTATCTATCTATCTATCTATCTATCTATCTATCTATCTATCTATCTATCTACTGTTACAAATTGTTTTTACTCATCGATCATGTTTCCAAAATTAAGAGGAACATTAAAAGATTAGACGTAATATAAAATATAAAAGTATTAAAATTCTCAACAAAACTTGAACAGATCACTAATAAGATAATAACAAAATAATAAATTAGAATAACATTACAGCTCTTATTCCTCTGCAACATCCCCCCCCCCAAAAAAAATTACACTTTTGCATTAATAAAATTATTTCTTAATTTTTTTTTCCCTTCTATTTCTACTGATTTTTTTTTTTACTGTGTGTGTTCAGCTGTGTGTCATGTTTGGCAAATTCTGAAGACTGAACTTGAGACTGAAAAAAAAAGAAAAAAATAATGTAAATCTTAATCTTAATTCTTGATGGATCAGTGACTGAAAATTACAGAAATGTAACTGTGCATTTAGGTGAAAGTTTATTTGTAAGTTTAGATTGAAATGTAAAGATGTTTCAATTTTTTGGGGGAATAAATTCTTTAAAATTAAATAATACTAACAATGTCACACATCAGCGGGAATTCTCAGCGACGGTTTTCTTCATTTGTCTATTAAATATTAACACAGGTTCATCTTTTTATTTATCTTTACACCCTCTCATTATATGCAAATCCCTCCAAATGTCAAAATGTTTGAGCAATAATTTATTGTGCAATAACCTATTTATATCTACATATTTCTATCTATTTACATACTTATTTATATCTTATTCATCACTTACAATAACTGACTTATTTATTACTTGACTGCAGTCGATGTGGGCTTATACGTAAATATCAATTAGATCGTGTTTAGATAGATCTTAAACTCGGATCTTTACGTTATTACGAAGTTTTAATTTATACATTTCTTATTATTTGCTTATAAATGTGTTCTATCTGTTTAACATCTTACAATAGATATGAATGGAAATAAATGCATAAATCCCAAATAATTTAAAATGTGTGTGTGTGTGTTTTTTTTTTTTTTAAGAAACTCAGACTCCTAAACATCTACTTATTTTTTTTTTACTCCCTTTTTATTGTGTTTTTAATTTTTTTTTATTTAAACGTTTTCAAAGAAATTCAGAGCCATAAACATGTACTTATTTTTTTTTTTACTCCATTTTTACTGTTTTATTTTATTTTTATTATTTTTTAAGAAACTCAGACTCCTAAACATCTACTTATATTTTTTACTCCCTTTTTATTGTTTTTAATTTTTATTTAAATGTTTTCAAAGAAATTCAGACCCATATACATGTACTTATTTATTTACTCCATTTTTACTGTTTTTTATTTTTATTATTTTTTTCAGAAAGTCAGACTCCTAAACATCTATTTATTTTTTTACTCCCTTTTTATTTATTTATTTATTTTTTTTTATTTAAATGTTTTCAAAGAAATTCAGAACAATAAATTTTTACCATTTTTCCCTTTTTTTTTTTTTTTTTTTTTTTTTTAAGAAGGTCAGACCCCTAGACATCTGCTTATATTTTTACCCCCTTTTTACTGTTTTTTCCCCCTATTCTATCTTCATATTTACAAGTCGACTGTCATTCCTACCCAATATCTCAAATACACTGAACAGAAATAGCCTGTCATCAGGTCCATGATGCAACACATAACACAAATTCTATACTAAATATACAATCATGTATCAGGACTCTAGACTGTTTGGATATTGAAATGTTTATGTAGCCATGGTATTCACACAGAGACGTGTAAAACCTAATCAGCTGACAAAATTACACAGGAAGCGAGTCTCTGTCAGGCAACTTTCGTACCAATAAAGAAATGTACGAGTGTAAAGAGATCTGTAAACGCTAACCCCGGTAAACCTCCCCCTCCTGTCTTTACAAACTTTCTACAGCTTTGGAAAGATCTCACATTATGAAGATGATTGAATAAGCAGAATCTGTCTCAGTCTGTCAGCCAATAGAAACACAGGAATTAGCTGAAAAGTTCTTATGTAATATCACGATGCTTTTATTCTGCTGTGTGAGTATAGATCTTCTTCTCTTTATAGTATAGCCATCTTCTTTCTTTCTCTCTCTCTCTCTCTCTCTCTCTCTCTCTCTCTCTCTCTGTGTCTCATCATGTCTATTGATCCTGCAACACTCCCAATTCCCAGGCTATTGTCTTTTTACGTTCAAAACCGTGATATCTGTCACAAAGATATTTCTGGTCCAGAGAAGACATTAAGACCTGCAAAATAATGCCTGAAGATGATGATTGATGTCTGCTTTTAAACTCATTTCCTCTTCGCTTTCCTGTCGGCGCTTCAGACCAATCCATGCATCCACTCTTCGGCACGCTAGCGTGTTAAAAGCCAGCCTTATCTTCTCCAGCTCTAGTTTTACATATTCTCAGATCCCTTGTTCTGCAGAGTAATCGAATGTTTTTTCCTCCATATTGCTTTATCGTATTTCAACCCCCTCCCCCCCCCCCATCCTGCTCCCCTCGTACACACACGGTCATTACCCTTCCGTGTGTGAGCGAAGACCGGCTCGTCCAATTACGGCTCGTGCCTCTCTATTCATCTCTGAAATGGGCTGAAACAAATCAATAGTGCTGGGGAAAGCGGTTTTATATAGGCAGTTATGAACTCATAAGCTACAGTATGTCTCATTTCATTTCAGCGGCAGCTGAGACCTCCGCTCGCTCTCCTCCCTCCCTCCTCGCCCTCGTCGAGCCCTGCAGGGACCATTATGAGAATCATAAATAATACGAGCTAATGAGATATGAATTGATTATGTGGGGAAAAGCCTGACGCTTCCCATCCATCACTCTAAATGATGTTTAACAATGGATTACCAGCCAATAATTCCACCAATATGAGATTAAATAAAATAGCTGGGGCTGTTTTCAGCAGGCTGCTCTCTCTCTCTCTCTCTCTCTCTCTCTCTCTCTCGTTCAGTGGAGGTAAAATAAATCTGCTCAATTACTGTACCAGCAATCCGTTTTTCACCGCTAAGGATATTATTATTTCATTTAGGGCTTGTTCATGCATCATAGATTATTTCATTTCGCCCAGTCAATAAGGAGAAGTGCAGTATTTTATTTTCTCCGCCGGGGCTAGTAGAGGAACCGCAGAGAAGACTCTGAAACCCTCTACGACAATGGAAGAACTTTGAAATAAAACCGCTTTAATTTCCGCATTCATATCGTTTAACTCTTTTTGTCTCCCTAGTGCTTCTTCATCACCTCATCGCTTATTGTACCATTACATACTGAACCTCAGGCATGTGACAGACCCGAACTGTGAGCCTCTTCCTCAAACGCTGATCAATCGAAACTGAATTATTGGTTCCTATAAGGTGATTTGGAACATCACCTCAATTCCAGGGAACACTGGAAATTGGATAACGTTCGTTTCCACCCGCCAACCAGAGACACTTCTTCCAAATCAGATTAAAGCTTATGTTCGAGCAGTGGCTCAAATTTCTTATTTCTTATCTAATGATATCAGACTGGGTCTGGAAGGGCTTTTCGGCGCTGTGATCGGCGCTAATCCACGTTCGGATCATCTCCGTCAGATGTGAAGCAGATCTTTAAAGAGAAATATTGAAATTTTCACAGAATTCTGAATAGATTTCCGCTGGAAAACAAAGGTGTTGCCGGGTCCCGTTTGCTGAAATGTACTCGTTAGGGGTCATGAGTTTAGGCTCAAGAGATAAAATACATCAACGTCTAGCTTCACGTTTGAAGTCCATTTTGTTATTTTTGTCTCGTAACATAAACTTAACCTCACAGAAGAACACGACAGTTGAAGGTGAGGATGAAGCTAAAGATGAAGAAAAGCTAATTGCTAATTATTAAATTTCACACATCGCACACAAAATCTAGCTAACGTTACTTCTTCATGTTCCCTCTGAAATCATATGACATTCTGCTTAACTTTTGCTTCGCTGTAAGGTCCGGTGTCCTGACATTTTATCCTATCCTATCCTATCAGATTGTCCTACCGCGCATGCGCACATCAGTTTTGCGGCATTTTCGTCACGGCAAACACCACGCCTATAATTTTGGATTTCTTCATATAAGGTAATTTTATACCTATTTCTGTTAGTTTTTATTGTGGGTTTTCATAATACCAAGACAGCTAGCAGTAATGAGAACCTTTTGAAATAATTTTGTATTAACATCAATATTTGTAGATAGTTCTGCATTGGTTATAACTGACTAATCCTATTTCAAATCTGTTTTTAGGGTGAGTTTGTAATCCAGGAACTGTCCAGGAACTACAGATTAAAGAGCGTAAATCATCCTAAAAGTTTATTTTATGCTAGTAGGACAATCTGACAAGGAATTCCACACTGTCATGCTATCATTGCCTAGAAGGTTTGGCGAAGTTACACCCCATTATTTCACGTAGTCAAAGATGTGAAGCAGAAACCCGCAGTAGGATGAGGTAGGATGGATAGATAGATATAGCAAATTTTGTGCTATGGTTAGGAAAATCTAACAAGGTATGACAAATCAACACCAGCTCATAAATATTCTGTATCTGTGTCAAAGGTAAAGATTTTAAAGTAGCTGTAGGTGACTTGTTGCCTGCAAAGTGAACCATAAGCCGTTCTTAGGTGGGTCAATCATCAGGGCTTTGTAACATTCAGCGATAAAGGTATAAATTTACGTTTAGAAGACAGAAGACTTCTGATAGAATTACGAATGTACTTTATGATGTGTCAAATATAATAAAATACTAAATAAAATTCATCTTTTCATATTGATGCTAATGTTTACAAGTGATCAAGACTAATAAGATAGATAGATAGATAGATAGATAGATAGATAGATAGATAGATAGATAGATGGCATGAGATGTAAAATGAAAGAAGATGGAGAAACTCTGCTGAAGTTTGAAGATGTTCTAATCTAAATCGAGTTGCCTTTGCATGATTTAATGCGCTGATTGGTGGAAATTGGGAACACTGCTCTTCTCCTGTAATGGCTTTAAATAGGCATTAATCAGGATCAGACGCCTCCCTTTAGCAGGGAGTGAGGTACTATCGCTAAACAAGAGCGATTCAAATTAGAGAACAATCAGCTCGTGTTATGTCCAAACGAACATGAATGACAGAGTGGAATCAGAGAGGACACAAACGATACCGCTCTCTAGAGAACCGGGTACCACTTAACCAGCGGGGCCAATTTGTACAGATGAGTTTTAGATGTTGCCAATCAGCCGGAATTAAAACAAAATGAGAGGGCCTTCTAATGGCGCGTCAGGAGAGGTGGAGTCCCGAGCAAGCCTCCCTTTCAAAATGCTCTTGGCTTCACACACCTCCAGACATCCTCCTCATCCTCCTCATCCTCTCTCTCTCACTCTCTCTCTCTCTGCTTCTGAGGACCCCCGAGGAAAGAGGTGGCTGTCACAGTATCTGATTAATGACCCGTCGGAGTCGTGTCCAGCCGCATTAGGCCTCCATGTATCTCACCGCGTCCGAAAAAGCGGGCCGAGGGCTTTTGTTCTGGGAGGAAATGGTGTCAGCGGCCCCCTCTGCTGTTAGCCCATAAAAAGATAAAGATTTACTGTCATCAGAGGAGCCAGATTAAAGCGCACAATGCCGACATTGATTTTTTTACCAAAAAATTCACGTTTTGGGAAAACTCATTCCGGCGGCCGGGGCCCGATATGATCAGCTTATTTGGGGAGGGATAATATGGAATCTTCTCTCCAGAATGAACTTTGAAAGGAGTAAATTGTAAATATTGATTTCTGAAATGGACTGTCAATCTCGGTCGCGGCAGATTATTCCTATCATCCCGCTCGACCCCTAGTGACGAGGAATTCAAAAACTGCTGACGAAGTGGAGCGTATAGGATTTCGGTTAGGAGCCAAGAGCCTGCGCCGGTAATGGCTGTTCAATTTTATCAGATGGTGCGCGAGATCTCATCAGAGGCGAAAAATGAAATGAACTGTGACTCCGAATCAGGATCCACTGCTCTTATCCGGGTGAAAATCATCCGAGCGGGGGCCGAGGGCTTTCCATTACTCCGGGTCACTTCATTACGGAGAGGCACGCCGAGCCCGATTGAGGCAAACAAAGCGGCCCTTTCCTGTCTCACCCAGGGGTCGAGTGTGAGGGCTGGCCTGATAGGGCCTACGACGTGTCCGGGGTTATCCTATTACCACTTAAGAGGGATGGTGAAAGGCAGCAAATCTTGACCACTTGTTTGTTATCCTTTCCTCAACCTTTTGATTGTGGGACTTGTGTGTGTGCGAACGGGAAGGGAAGAGGGGGGGATTCTATTATTTCGTCCCTTGCTCCTTATGGGGGGAATATAATTCATCTTTTCCTGCTGATTGGTTGAAATTGATTTTTTTTCCCCCCACCTCTCCGAGGTGTCGGATCACGTTGTTTGAAACTTAGTGAAGCAGCTTAGAGTGCTCGCTGTGTACTTTAAAGGCACCTTGAGCTGAGCCAAATCTATTAGGAGACCTGACATGAAGAAAAGTGAAATGTTTGACTTAAAGCTGTTTGGGTTTATGTTTGAAAAACCGAGAAGGACGTATGGCGAGAGCGAGAGACGGTGAACGAATGCCTCTCTGGTGTGGACTGAATTCCTAGCGAAGCCCTAAAGAACGTTTCAAAATGATATGTGGAGAGTATGAGTGTTATAGTTATAATGTCACGCCGTATAACGGAAGACGGCAGGTTCGGGCCCGTTTACTGAGTTATGGTTTATTTTGCCTTCCATAGGCATAGCCACCGTATTGATCCAGAAGGTACTTCAATATGCAGGGAGCAAAGGCACTTGATAGCTACGCGGGTGAAAAATGATGGTGGCCGCGCCGGGGAGATTTGTATGGCTGCGATAAGAAGAGAGAAGGTATAAAGACACACAAGATAAACTCACCACAGGATTCAGGTCATTTGTTTATTCGTTTTTGTTGCTGTGGGACAGAAAAAGTAAGTGAGGCATGTTAGAAATTGTTATCCCTGTTTGCCAGAGGTGAAGAGTAACAAATTGCTACAACCTTTGTGATAATACTACTACAGAGTGTATATATATATATATATATATATATATATATATATTCTCTGGATCTGTATTTTTAGCACATGCATGTAGCACATGCACCTGAGATCATGTACAACATTCAGCTTAAGCGACAATGTTTGCTAATGCAAACACACACAGGCGACTCGAACGCTAACGATATCTTGCTCTTGTTAAGTACGTTAGTTTAAGCTAACCATCAAGCTAATGTGTAAAAAAGGTCTTCAGTATCTAGTCAGAAATAACATATATGAGTTTCTAAATATATATTAGCTTCCTAGCCAGGTAGTAATAAATGAACTAGCTCATATATCATGCTTGCTAATAATCTTGGTCACTTTAAGTAAGCAGAAAATTTAGCTAGCTGTCGTTTTCTAATTAGATATCTGCACTATTTTTCAAACATTTTTGTTCTGACCAGTGCGACGTTTTGACGGTAAATTAGTAATACGTTACTCTCTCGCGCAAAGAGAAAAGAGTTTAAACAAACACGTATTTCATTATATTTACACCTAAATCTATATTTTCTCGTGTTATGGGATTAATAATTTCATAAATGTGGTGTTAATTCCTAAACTTTAAGCAGTGTTAATTGCTAAATTGCTAGCTATCCGGGCAGGTGACCTATCTGAACGAAATGCAGGCCAAAATTCAACAGCGAAATCTTTTCCACTGCATTATACAGTGAAGTTTTCTGCCTCGAGATGTTTATTTAAATTGATTTAAGGTTGGAAGGAGTCTCCAGTGTCAGTGTAGCACCAAAGGTGGAACCTGAGTAACAGAGGAACCTTCAAAAGAGGAGTGTTTTATAGCTGCTGTAATGTAAGCGAGAACAGGAAGTAATTAAATGAATGTCAACGTGATACTTTCCAGGATTTTTCCGGAGTACGTTTTTTAGAGATTAGACTATAAAGATCACACCTTCATATGCTTAATGACCTGAACTAGATGAAATTCACTGAAAGGTTCCTTCTGGAACTTTCTGGAGCCCCGTCAGCGGTATTTTGAAACGGAACGCGGAGCCATGCTCACGATTGCTTTGGATTGTGTTTGATTGCAGAGTCTCTCTCGTGGGTCGCTGAGAACTCACAGAAGAAGCCTGAGCTTTGCTAGAGTCTCATGAGGGATCACACCCTCGCACGGCCTCACGCTCCCGGATCCATACATCGACCCGGTGTACTGTTACACACTGCCTGTGTGCTGAACACTTAGATGACACTGATATTAGCCCTCGCTCCGTGGGCTCCGGTGTCCTCCAGCGAGATAGACTCCAGCTCCAGATGATTTCCAGCCCCTTCTCTAATCTCGCTTTTCTTTCACCTTCTAAGGTTTGCTTGAGACAAAATACAATCTCGGTGTAATTCACCCTGATCCCTCTTTTCTAAGGTTCTCCTGGAAATTACAAACCCTTAATAGTCCCCTTTTTTAATTAAGATGTTTAGCACAGACTTGTGTAACACTCATAGATATTTTGGGTTCTTCTTCGGAGTAGTTAAGGGTTCCTTACAGGGTTTGTCGTTAAAAAGAGAAGAGAAATTATGATAATTCACACTCTCTGGTGTCAGCTAAATGAGGACAAGGTTCCCTTTTGAGTCTGGTTCCTCTCAAGGTTTCTTCCTCTGGGAGTTTTTTCCTCACCACAGTCACCTCAGGCTTGCTAATTAGGGATAAATACAAATAAATTGAAACATAAGTCTAATATTAATCCGGAACTTTTTGTACTATATTTCTTATGTTCTGTGTAGTTAAGGGTTCCTTATAGGGTTCCTCAAAGGGTTTGTCATGAAATGGTCTGTTCCAGAGACGAAGAAACAATCTCTTAATCATGCTACCAAAGGGTTCTACTGGAGAAATTTGCTATTTAAAATAAATTAATTAGCTATAATCAAGCCTACACTCTTCTCGCTTCGCTTCTCTATTGAGGTCTTTGTTTAGTTCTCAGGTTCTCAGTTTCTTAAAAGGGTTCTAGATAAACACATAAAACAGCAACCAAATGTTTCTACATTCAACCTGCTTTTCTATCGGATCTAAAGCACACGATAGATTTACATTCAGAACACTCATAAAAAATAAAAGTAAAAAAACCTCCAATGGTTCTTTACAGCTTCTTAGTTTGATAAAAGGGTTCTCTGTATTCTTTCTATCAGGGAATTTCATTCTAAAAATAAAGGTTCCACAAATACCGTATATTTGCTCATGCACACTGTGGTTCTTTGTATATGTTTGTTGAGGATTTGGGGTAAAAATAGTGCTACTTTTGGAAAAGCTTCTGTTATCGGGTTCTACATGGAACATTTCCATAGTGGAAATTTTTTTAGGGTGCTAGATTTCACCTCCTTTTTTTAACAATTTTTTAAAGAGAGTTCTAGTTTATGATAATATGATAATACTCATCATGGGTCAAAGAACCTGTTTGAACCCAAAGGAGTAACATACACTCCTAGAAAATATGTTCTATAAGGAAACTTTGGATGGTTTTAAGGGTTCTAAGCTTAATCCTATAATAATAACAGGAAAACCTTCTGCTGTAAGATTGTATAGAGAACCTTCAGGGTGCAAGATAGAACCCATTTTTCTTTCTAAAGAGCAATGTATAGGATTTACGATTTCCTAACATCCTAAAAAATGCATTTATATAGAGAAACTCTCGGTTATCGGGTTCTGCACAGAACCTTTAAATGGACGGTAAACAGTGTATTTGAAATGTTAAAGGTTCTAGATTTGTCCTGAATGCAAACATGTAGCATGTGCTAGCTTGATTTCTTGGTTCTGATTGTGATTTTCTCTGCAAGTGTAAAACAATTTTCTTTTTACTGTTCCACTTTTAAAGGGTTCTTCTAACATGGAACGCTTTCTAAAACCAGTTAAAGATACTCTAGATAAAGATTCTAGATATAGGGTTCTAAGCTTTCCAAACTAGTTATAGATAATCCATTCTAACAGGGAAACCTTCTGCTGTAAGATTGTATATAGAAACTTCAGGGTTCTAGATAGAACCGTTTTTTTTTTTTTTGAAAGAGGGTTTTATAGTGTTGTGTTACACCAAAAAAATAAAAAAAAATAAATCAGCAAAAAAATAAATAAAGGCTTTACGAGTTCCCAACGCCCTAAAAAATGTGGTTCTATAGAGAAACTCTCGGTTATCAGGGTTCTACAGAGAACCTTTAAATCCTTGCAGATGTGTATGATCATGTGTTACACTCACACTGTGTATTTGAAATGTTAGAGGTTCTAGATTTGTCCTGAATGCAAACATGTAGCACATGCTAGCTTGATTTCTTGGTTCTGTTTGTGTGACTGAAAAACACTTTATTTCTGTTCTACTTTTAAAGGGTTCTGTAAACATGGAACTCTTTCTAAAAACAAAAATGAGTTAAACACTCTTAAGGTTCTAGATATACAGTAGGGTTCTAGATATAGGGTTCTAGATATAGGGTTCGTGAACACTGAGAAGGAGAGAAATTTTTTTTTCTTTTTGTGTGGCAAAGAGTGAAACAGTCCAAAGTTTAAATTAAAATTGAATAAAAGAGAGAAGAATAAGTTCTCGGCTTCGGTTCCGTTTCAGAGCGCAGGGCAATTTAAAGCCTGGAGATGTGGAATTAGAGAGGATTTGATGCGTTTCAAATGAAAAAGAGAGAGGGACACTAACGGTGGTGTGGCATCTTCAGGCGG
Source organism: Hemibagrus wyckioides (assembly GCF_019097595.1). Taxonomy (NCBI): domain Eukaryota; kingdom Metazoa; phylum Chordata; class Actinopteri; order Siluriformes; family Bagridae; genus Hemibagrus; species Hemibagrus wyckioides. The sequence continues at coordinate 3,501,463 of NC_080729.1, forward strand.
CGTTCCAGTAATGTCTTCTGGCACGTTTGACGCATGGACGAGACCCGGAATGTGAAACGTGAAGGATTTCGGCTTTTCCGTTCACGTCGGTTTATCACGTCTCTCGTCCTTCATCCTTCGGGTTGAGGGGAAAAAAACAACGAGGCTGCAACAAAAACAAGTTGATTCGGATTATAATACAAAGCATTTATTCCAGCTATCTGGATATTCACTGAAATAACAACTGAATCAAACCCCAGAACCCCTGAGGACCTCAACGTCCCCTTATCGAGGAGCAGCGCCATCTGATAACATCTTTATATATATATTCATCACACTGAAAGGCCCTGGCTGCTGGACGTAGTAATGTGATCAAGTGTTCTGCTTTCTGAGGAAAGTCAGTACAGTCTGCTACTTTATCTCTCTCTCTCTCTCTCTCTCTCTCTCTCTCTTTCGCCACACTCTCTCTCTCTCTCTCCCTCTTGTTCACGCTTTCTCACTCTCCTTCTCTCTCTCTCTCTTTCGCCACACACTCTCTCTCTCTCTCTCTCTCTTGTTCACGCTTTCTCCCTCTCCCTCTCTCGCTCTCTCTCTCTCCCTCTCTTTCTGTCACCCCCCTGTCCCTCTCTCTCTTGCTCATGCATTCTCACTCTCCTTCTCTCTCTCCACCTCTCTCTCTCTCTCTCTCTCTCCCTCTCTTTCTGTCACCCCCCTGTCCCTCTCTCTCTTGCTCGTGCATTCTCACACTTTCTTTCTCTTTCTCTCTCTCACTTGCCACATATTCTATCTCTCTTGCTCTCTGTCTCTCTCACTCTTTCTTGCTCTCTCTCTCTCTCTCTCTCTCTCTCTCTCTTGTTCACGCTTTCTCACTTTCCTTCTCTCTCTCCTTCTCTCTCTCTCTCTCTCTCTCTCTCTCTCTCTCTTTCTGTCACCCCCCTGTCCCTTGTTCTCTTGCTCACGCGTTCTCACTCTTTCTCTCTCTCTCTCACTCTCCACACATTCTATCTCTCTCTCTTGCTCTCTGTCTCTCTCTCACTCTTTCTTGCTCTCTCTCTCTCTCTTGCTCTCTGTCTCTCACTTGCTGTCTCTCCCACTTTCTCTTTCACACTCCTTCACTCTCTCTCTGTCTCCCTCCGTCCCTCTCTCTCTCAATCACTCCTTCACTCTCTCTCTCACTCTCTCTCTGTCTCTCTCTCTCTTTTTCTCTCTCTCTCCCTCCATCCCTCTCTCTCTCAATCACTCCTTCACTCTCTCTCTCACTCTCTCTCTGTCTCTCTCTCTCTTTTTCTCTCTCTCTCCCTCCATCCCTCTCTCTCTCAATCACTCCTTCACTCTCTCTCTCACTCTCTCTCGCTCTTGTTCTCTCTCTCTCTCTCTCTCTCTCTCTCTCTCTCTCAGACAGACAGGGGCGTGATCAACATGCACGGTGTGTTGGGTGTCATGCAGATAGCCCCTCTTTTTGGTAATGGAGGGAACAAAGGATCGATAAGACGTCGGAGATGCCTGTTTGGCCGCTCTTATCCCGATGAATAATGCGCCTGTCATAATAGCCGGGATAATTTAACGCTGACACTTAAAGCGTGATGATGAATAGGCTGTCAAGCTGGAGTGGGTGCACACACACACACACACACACACACACTCAGACTCGACCTGAAGTTTGGATAAAGTCATTTTTCTGCCACCCAGAGACTGAAGAACGGACACGAATAAATAAAGAATAAAACATAAAACGTGTGTGTGTGTGTGTGTGTGTGTGATATCAGCTTTAATTCCACCCTAAAGTTGATTCTTTTCCTATATTTCATATTCAAAACTGCTTTATTGCTCTATGACTACACCGACCTCCAACACTAACTTTATTTTTCTTTATTTTTAATTTTTATTATAAACAACACAAGCATGAATTTTATCCAGTTCATGTTACAAAATGTCCATGAAGACAAGACGCTTTAATCCTTCACCAGTTTCTCCTTCCGTCTCTCTCTCATGATCAGTTCCAGCTTTACTACTGAGACTAGAGACTCCTTCCATTAAAAAAATAAAAAAAATAAAAAAAATAAATAAAATAAATAAATAATAATAAAAAATAATTTGATAATACAATTCTAATATTCAATATTTTTGCTATTTTTCTTAAATAGCTTTTTTTTTTTTTTTTTAGCAATTCTACAAAGTACTTTCATTATATATAATATATACATATATAAACACAACACTCCAGTGGTTCTTTATGGGTTCTTTGGATAGCTAAAGGTTCTCAGCTGGCTAAAAGGGTTCTTGGAACTTTTATATCATCTGTACACTTGTTATATTCATATCTGCACCCTTAGAGAAAGAAAAAAATTGCTTCCACTTTTCTACACACTTTTAAAAAGAAAAGGTTTTTTGTCAGGGTTCGGGTCTATGAAGAACCTTCACATCCATGGAACGTTTTCGTTATGCAAAAGGTTCTATGTAGTGAAATAAAGGTTCTGTAGACTAAAGAAAAGGTTCTTCATGACACTAGGAAAAAAGGGGTTCTTGTGAGGACCGTTTAATAAAAGGTTCTCTGGGGGAACCAAAAATGGTTCTTCTACAGCATCAATGCAAAAAACAAACAAACAAACAAAAAGTCTTAGTTATGCAAAAGGTTCTATGTAGTGAAATAAAGGTTCTTTAGACTAAAAAAAAAGGTTCTTGATGGCACTAATAAAAAAGCATCCATGGAACGTTTTCAGTGCAAAAAAAATTCTATGTAACGAAATAAAGGTTCTTTAGACTAAGAAAAGGTTCTTCATAACACTAAGAAAAAAGGGGTTCTTTTGAGGACCATTTATTGAAAGGTTCTTTGGGTAACTAAAAATGGTTCTTCTACAGCAACAAAAAAACAAAATGTCTTAGTTACGCAAAAGGTTCTATGTAGTGAAATAAAGGTTCTGTAGACTAAAGAAAAGGTTCTTCATGACATTAGGAAAAGGGGTTATTTTGAGGAC
>NC_080729.1:3511916-3541916 GCF_019097595.1 Hemibagrus wyckioides
AAGAATTTTTTGATTCACTCTGGATTAAAATCATCCACTGAATGGATTTATTTATTCACTGTTACTGTAAATGAAATGATTTTCCATCCATAAACATCAAACGAGAAGCGAGGCCGATGATAAGATCGCTTGTTTTTTCTGTCTGTAATGTACTTTCTGAAGACGTTCTCTAAACCCCAGATATGGCTTTTTGTCTGCCGTCATCGGCGGATCGATAAAAGTATTTCTCTTCATCAGGAGTTCATGGCTCAGTCAACGACACGCTGATGTCTCATGGCTGAGGAACATTAAGATTGCATTTCCGTTCGAACCCTTTTACGGCCCAATCGAAGAAGCTCCAAATTCATGTCGCGCATTTCTCTGAAAGCTTTAATTGAGACTCCCTTCTTAATTTTTATGACCGTTAATCCGATTATATTTGACCTGAGACGTGGTCGGGCTTCGTCTCGTCGGCTCTTCATCGCCGGACCGCCCTCTCACCTAATTACCCAAGAGTCATCTGCTGGCGAGTGAGCTCCGGTTCAACCGCAGAGGCAGAACAAACATAAAGTACGATCAGCGTTGAGATTAAGAAGAGCTGATTTATTTATTTTAAGAAAAACAGCCTTTGTTTTTGATAATAATGGAATCAAGCTGAAAAATGTAGACATAATAATAATAATAATAATAATAATAATAATAATAATAATGAATTATATAATAAATAAATGTAATGTTTTTAAAATATTTTTTTATATTTATGTATTTTTTAAATAATATATTTTTTTTATTATGTGTCTATTTATTTATTTATCGTATCTACTTGTGTGAATAACAAAATAAAAATAAACATTATGCTTCTGAAAAATATCACATTATTTATCTGTTTGTAATAAATATTGCATTACTTTTATCCTTTTTTCTTCTTTCATCCTCGTTGAACAGTATGATAAGACACGTGCGACATCTTTAAAGGCTTTCTGTCACATCGAAATATTTTGTTCATCCCACGGATTTATGGTGGGATTTTAACGCCTCACCTTTTCTTGTATTTAACCTACAGATAGCTGAATTATTATTATTATTATTATTATTATTATTATTATTATTATTATTATTGTCACTGTATAGAAAAAAGAGGGGAAACAAACGAAAGCATGAGAAGAAGGAGATCTGACGCTCCACAGAAGGATGTCCGAGAAACTTTCCGAAGGGAATGAGGGAACGAGACTTTTCGGTAGTCACTAGATGGCACTACATTACTCCAGATTCAGTGCAGTTCAGTCTTACACACACACACACACACACACACGCGTACACGCACACACACACACACGCACACGTCAGTCTGATTTCGAACATCGCCGTTCTCTCAGATCACTTTGTCCTTCAGTTCAGAGTGACACATAGAGATGTTACTATATTCTTCTTCTTCTTCTTATTATTATTATTGTTATTATTACCTCTGTTACACCACTGTGCCTATTAAAATATTACACAAATACAAAACATAAATAATAATTTTGGTTAAATTCAGACGACACGTTAAACCTCATGTTTCTGAAATGTTTGATTTTTCTTTAAGCATAATTTTTATGTAATCATTTATTTATTTATTTATTTTAAAAATCTTTAAGATTTAAATAATAATAATAATAATAATAATAATAATAATAATAATAATAAAACAATTCTTTCTACAATACAGTCTGTTAAGTGATGAGAGAGAAATGTAGCCATGTGTCAAGCGATCATCTTCTAACGTTAAAATAACGTTAAAATTACGAATAATAAACGTTGTGTAGAAGACATGAGATAAATAAAAACTTAATCCAAACGTATACACTAGCTATACTCTGTGGTACTTACTATTGCTCTCAGTGTCTACTGATATTTCTGTATTTGTTCTAGACGTCAGAGGGAGGAGAAATGTATCACACACACCACACCACACACACACACACACACACACACACCATCACACACATCACGACCACAAACTTCCCTGATGAAGTGAGTCCCGTTTGAGGAGTTCTTTATTACGCCACTGATCCATACCAATTCAAATCCATATCAATATCAATTTACTGATATCAATATCCATCCCGCTCGCACAGGCAGAGGCAGAGGCGCCTCGGCTCCCCAGACAACCGTCACCTCGCTGCTTAACACACACACACAGCCTCAGAGTGAGGCGTCAATAAGGCAGAGCGTCTTTCAGAGAGTATCGACGGTTATCAAAAACGCCCTTGATGTAATTTCATGCCTGTCGACACTCATAGTCCATATGCCGAGCGTTACGGAGGGGGGAGTGTAAAGCGCTCGTGGGTCGGATCTGAAGGACTCGACGTGGAACTTGGGCTCGTGCAGTCACACAGTGGCCACTGGAGCTGTGTTAACCGGGAGTTAGGACCCCCTCTAACATCAAATCCCCCACTTTTAACGAGATCTGATACAGCACTCCTGAGTGCACGCTCCCAACTAGTTCCAAAGTTTCGTTTCTAATGAACACCCAGGGATTCATCAAACGGCGGGATGCTCTCACGCCTGAGGAGAGATGAGAATTTATCTGTGCAACAGCTCTTGGTGAATGACACATCGAGGACATCTTTCACTCCAAAAGGCACCAGGAGGAGGAAGTGCACTAAAACGGACAGCCGCATATGTGCTTGGTTAAAAAAAAAAAAAGTTAAAAGTTAATCGAAGCGGTTTTGTTCTGCATAGTTTGCGGACAAACGTTACGTCTCGTTAGCCGTTATCGTGACGGTGAGTGCTGACATTAGTCCGAAAACTAAAACTATTCCGAGTCTGTCTCCTTCTATTTAACGCTGACGCTTGATCAAGAAAAAAGCCGTTTCTGTTATTAACCGACTGAACGAAGCTGCTTGGTTCCATCGACGGATCAAAGGATATTAATGGTTTTAAGTGAAAAATAAACCTAAACAAATCTGCTTTCAAACTGGTCGGTGTTGTGCACATGTCAGGATTTGAAACTCCACATAATTCGCTGCACACTCCTCATTTTTCCAATTGATACCCAGTTCGGCTTCAGGAAGGCAGCTGCGCTGAGCTGTAAACATTAGATCACTTAAAAATGTTTTCGTCGGAACCTGGTTTTTGCTGTAGTTTAGGAATAAAACACTCATGGTGTCATGCTGTTGCGGGAAAACAATCAACCCTGGGCGAGGTCGTGCGTCGCAAAGCCGAGTCACACTTCACACCAACAAGATGATTATTTTCCTGATGCGTTTATTTTTTATTATTCTTAGAAAATTACGTCGAGGAACATCTATGAAACACTTTATGGAGACTATGGACAGTCTCAAAAAACATTAAAGACCCCCTCACCAGCCTCGTTCTGAAAACCTGTTACACTGGAATATTGAACAACAAAAATGAATATGTAATTAATTTCATTACAAGAAGAAGAAGAATTTCATTCCCTGCTCTAGAACAGAAGAAGAGATGAGGAAGTATGGCGTCCGTAACAGGAAGCTGTTACTCTCCATCGCTCCTCTGGTCTAGGAATGCAGTTAATTTGGGCAAATGCAAATGAACAAATAAATAAATGCCCCGCACCCCATACTCCCACCCCTCCATCCCTGAGGGACCGTTTCCATTGTCTTTGTGTTATAATTGCCATGCAGAACATGCAAGACCCAGTATTGACCAAGCTGTTTCGAACAGAAATGATAGAAATCTCAGTGGATTATATATATATAACGTTAAAAAAAGATAAAACAAACTGATGTTTGCATCCATCCATCATCCATCCATCCGTCCATCCATGCATCCCTGTGTAGTCCATATGCATGCAGTATAAGCCTCAGTGTGTTTGGTAAGCATGTGCCCGTCCTGATCTCTCATAATATTAGCGCGAATCAATGCGCTGCTTTTTTAATTATTGCTCATGCTACAAAGCGAGGGAAGGCTCATTTAAGGGCGGATCGATGCGGCAGAGCGATTGGCGGCTTGTGCGGCTGTACATCAGGTTCCTTGATGTGAAAATCGTTGGGGCCTGCGCGGGCCGCGGCTCGCTCTGATCAGGCCGCTTAGGGCCCCCAGCTGGCTCCGGGGCCTGGCTAATGGCTGAACCCTACGTGAACCAGCATCCTCCATCGCTCCCTCTGAAAAACACATCACGGTGATCTCGATCGGAAAACTGAGAGAGAAACACACACACACCCCTCCCCCCCTCCTCTCCTCTCCACTCCTCTCCTCCACCCTCTATCGCCGCTCTCTCTTTTCTCACTCTGTCTCTCTCTTCATCACGCCATTGATTACTTGCTATTTTTCTTCCTTTATTTGTTCCCTTCATCCTCCTCTCATCCCAGGGTAGGGGAAAGGCGCAGCGCTCCCGTGTACACCTCTATTACCGTCCTTCTATCTATCCTCAGACCGTGACCGGGGTTGTTGAGCGCTCTTCTTCTTGCCTCCGTATGCTTTAAGAGGTTAATAACTTGGGCCTTCGGACATTATTTAAGGGCTGGTGAGAGGTAGCGCGTCACGCCACTGGTATTCTGTCGCTTCGGGGTCACCTTTGGCCCCTGACGCTCTCTATACACAGAGAAAACTCCACCTCGGCCACGTCGTCTCTTCTCCTCGGGCCTCTTTCATCACACGCTTTGGCCCTCTGGTGCCTAAACTGATACAAATGGCGCTAATCTCAGGAATGTGTGAACGGCAGCGTTTTGGCAGCGATCGGCGTTATTTGTCACCATTCCTGCTTCCCCGTCTCATTTGCACACAGACGCTCGTGTTAAATGGCCAAATAATTGTTTTCAGCATTTAGCCCATTCAACTTCTATCAGGGAGTTTGCACATCAACTTCACACTCCCAGCTGATGATTTATACCGAGAGTCCGAGCAGTGCTTGGGGATATCAATCCCAATAAGAGCCGGCTCACTGGCCCGACGTCCAATCAGGAGCCGGGCCAAGGCAAGTTGCTCGTGCAGTGTTCTCAAACCGGGGAAAATTTTCGATTTTTTTTTCTTTTCGACTTTTCTCGGGATGAGAGACGCGGCATACAGCCGGTGTGTTTAAGATTCCTTTAAAACTTTACCTACAGACTTCCAGAATCTATATTCAAACCTGTCCTTCACTTCAGTCTTAAAAACGGTTAAATCGAGCCTGAAGGATTCTTAAAGTGAGAGAATTATCATTTCAGGGTTCTAAGTAAAGAACCTTACAGAAGTTGCCTGAGGAACCCGGTACAAATTTTACTCCTTGACTGTTAGACATCTCTATAAAGATGAGAAATACCTTCAGCATTTCGTCTCACGTCATTCGTTAATTCCTTGGTTCGTCTTTCACTAATGATAAATGAAATGACGTGATTTGTCCTGCTCAGGGATCAGGAACCTGTCCTGCTAATACAGAGCATCAATATACGTCAGGAATGCATCTTAACGCTGATGATCCTCCATGAAACGTGTTATTTTGTGTTAAACAATCAGCCTCTTTTCTCTTCTCATGTTAATAGGACAAAATGGCAAATTGTCCTGTTACAGAGAAACCAGAAAAATGAAAATAAACCCTCTCCATGAGGATTTTCCTGTCCAGACACTCGGTCCATATCTATGAATTAATGAGGCAAAATGATGTAATTTCCATGTTGTTCCAAGTGTCCATGTTGATGATTGAACGTCTTTGTCATGTCTCACTCCACAGTGGTGGTTAATATGAAAGTAGATACTCAGGACTTTAAGAATTTGTAGTGTTTCAGAAGGATTTCTGTTTTTCCCGAGCCTACAAGAGGTGATACATTCATAGAAAAGTTCCAAACGAACAAAAACGGTTCATTTCTGCCACAGAAATATTTCTATCTTCAAAGTAAATGCTGATATCAAACCCATTTCTGCTCTCAGAGACGCTCCAAGTGCTTGTTCATCTAAAAAGCCGCTCAAATTTGATCTTCAACCAGTAAAATTATCCAGCAGAGAGGAAAACACAGGTCTAAAACACACTGGAAGCCAACAGAGTCCTGACTTTCATCATTTTAAAGTTTTACACCATGCAAAAAATCATCGACTATAGAAACGATACAGTTAGCACAGAAGACAATGAGCAACGCCTCTCGACCAATCAGATTCCAGAATTCAGCAGCGCTGTGGAATAATCTACGGAGTACGTGCTGGTGAGATATATACGAGCGCCTGGATTCCAGTATTTGTTTTTCCTTGACTGACATGGAAACCTCTTTAATGCGTGAGTTAAACCTCGTTTGAGACCCTTTCGATCGAAGGCACTTATTAATTAGCTTAATAACAAGCGCAGAGTCTTTAATGGATCAGTTTAATAATCAGGAGTAATAAGGTAATGGCTCTGTGGGTGACATCACAGGTCCTTCTTATTTATGTTTATTTATCCAGAGGCATTAATGTAATCTCTGCTCATGTAGTCAACATGTTTTATGTCTTTAGGGTTTACATGTGAACATGAAGCATGCAGAGCCGCCACACCCCACCTCTCCTTCTCTCCGCCTCTCCCTCTCCACCAGTCTACCTTTCCACCTCTCTGTCTCTCCATCTTTCCACCTCTCCATCTGGCCACCTCTCTGCCTCTCCGCCTTTTCAACTCTCTGTCTCTCCACTTATCTACCTCTCCATCTGTCCACCTCTTCAACTCTCTGTCTCTCCACTTATCTACCTCTCCATCTGTCCACCTCTTCAACTCTCTGTCTCTCAGCCTTTTCACCTCCCTGCCTCTCCGCCTTTTCAACTCTCTGTCTCTCCACTTGTCTACCTCTCCACCTCTCTGCCTCTCCACCTCTTCAACTCTCCATCTCTCCACCTCTTCAACTCTGTCTCTCCACTTGTCTACCTCTCCACCTCTCTGCCTCTCCGTCTCTCCACTTGTCCACCTCTCCGTTTCTGCACCTCTTCAACTTTCCGTCTCTACCATCTCTCCACCTCTCTGTCTCTCCACTTTTCCATTTCTCCACCTCTCTGTCTTCCCACCTCTCCATCTCTACCATCTCTCTACTTCTCTGTCTCTCTGTCTCTCCACTTCACCATCTCTCTACCTCTCTGTCTCTCCATCTCTTCTTCTCTCCACCTCTTTGTCTCTCCACCTATCCACCTCTCCGCCTCACTTGCTCTCCACCTCTCTGTTTCTCTGTCTCTCCACCTCTCCGTTTCTGCACCTCTCTGTCTCTCCACCTCTCAGTTTCTGCACCTCTCATCTCTCCACCTCTCTGTCTCTCCACCTTTCCAACTCTCCGTCTTCCCACCACTCTGTCTCTCTGTGTCTCCACCTCTTTACCTCTCTGTCTCTCCACCTCTCTGTTTCTGCACCTCTCTGTCTCTTCGCTTTTCAGTTTCTGCACCTCTCCACCTCTCTGTCTCTCCAACTCTCCACCTCTCTGTCTTCCCACTGCTCTGTCTCTCTGTCTCTCCACCTCTCTGTCTCTCCAACTCTCCACCTCTCTGTCTTCCCACCGCTCTGTCTCTCTGTGTCTTCACCTCTTTACCTCTCTGTCTCTCCACCTCTCCATCTCTCTGTCTCTCCACCTCTCTGTCTCTCCACCTCTCCAACTCTCCGTCTCTCCAAATCTTTGTCTCTCTGTCTTCCCACCACTCTGTTTCTCTGTCTCCACCTCTTTACCTCTCTGTTTCTGCACCTCTCTGTCTCTTCGCTTCTCAGTTTCTGCACCTCTCCATCTCTCTGTCTCTCCACCTCTCTGTCTCTCTGTCTCTCCACCTCTCTGTCTTCCCACCGCTCTGGCTCTCTGTGTCTTCACCTCTTTACCTCTCTGTCTCTCCACCTCTCTGTTTCTGCACCTCTCTGTCTCTCCACCTCTCTGTCACTCCACCTCTCCATCTCTCCACCTCTCTGTCTTCCCACCTCTCCGCCTCGCAACCTCTCTGTCTCTCCACCTCCCATTCTCTCGATCTCTCAATATCTCCACCCCTCTGTCTCTTCATCTCTTTGTCTCTCCACCTCTCTGCCTCACTTGCTCTCGTTCTTGCTCAGACACAGAGAATTATCGCTACATTGATCATTAGTCCATAACAGCAGTTCATTTACTAATTAAAATCTCAAAAAGGACAGCATCAACAAAGCTCTAAATGCTTAATGGTGATTTTTGACTGACCTCTGACACTCTAAAGCTGATGCCTGATAGCAGTCGCATACGACGATACAGCGTGTCCGAGCCGAGGATTTTTAACAGTTTTTCAGCTTATTCCTTTCATGATGCCTTTAATTCTCCCCTAAATAAAAACTATTCAATCATTCGGATTGGTCGAAAGACTCGGGAAGGACCGGGACGCGGTGTCGATAAAATAAAGCGTAAAGTTTATATTTCTGCTCCCTATAAATTACATGCAGGGTTAATTTTCCAGAGTATGTCAGTCTCGAGGTGCGTCAATTCGCAAGAGTACGCACGTAACACGTTTTATTATAATGAAGCTCGCACGGGCTCCACTATTTCATCCCACAGAGACGCTCTTCTCGCGGCCAGGTCCGAAATGAAATGATGCATTTGGTTATGGATTCCATTTTTACGTATATGATCCCAAGGACGCCGAGGTTCATCTAAATATAGCGGCGTTCCTGGTTTAGAATGCTGCTGAAGACGCCGCGGGGATAAAATATGATTCATGTTCGGCAGAATCGTGATGTAGGCCTCTCAATCCGATGAGGTGTTTGTGGGATTTGATCAGCGAACCAACGGTTTGATTGAGACGAGAGACCTCTGGATGTCTTATGCTATGTTTAAGCTACATTCGCGCTTATGTCACTTCTGGCATGCCGAATGCTACGTTCTTGATATTAGCAAAAAATAAGCACTTATGGCTCAACTTTCCCAGTGTTGTTTTTATTCTAAAAGTGATTTAGGAAGAGAGTTTTAGCTCAAAGTAGCATTAGCAGTGCTACTTAAGTAGTTAAACAGAAAGAAAGCACCATGACAATACTGTGTCTAATGTTTCTTTAGATTATCGGCCCAGCCCAAACACTTCCAAAATTACATACGGCACCTTTAAAGTTTGATTCGCAAGTCACTCCGGATAAACTGCGAATGCTGAATGCAAACGCTGACTTTATTTATGAGCGGTGTCACTTATCGATATGATTCCCCGGTGAGATTTGTGAATGAGTCTAATCCGACAAGATCTTTCTTCCTGATACCGGCTGCTGCGCGCCGTCTGACATTCATCATTCTCACCTGGAAAGGAAAACATTTTTCTTCGTCTGGCTCGGAGCGGAGATACGTCTCCCCTGGTGTCACGTTATGCAGATATTTCATCCGTATCACCCTTGTCTTGTTTCATGATATGGGTTTTATATAGAGTGAAAGGAGTGAGCCATGAGAAAGGAAGAAGAAGAAGAAGAAGAAAGAAAAGAAATACAGCCTGTATCTTTATTCATCGGCTGTCCTCTTTCATTCCCGGGTTCTTGATTCACATGGCGCTTCTCTGGCTACCTGTCATCTCGCCGTCGCTCTCTCTCTCTTTCTCTCTCGCGGCTCCCTCGCTCATATTCGCACCCTTCCTCGCCTTTTATTTCATTATTTCTCTCCGTGCTCGTCGCTCCTCTCTCAGATTAGCTTATTCATTCTTCACATGTGACTGCAAGTCTGTTAAGGTCATATTAAACCAAAGCAATCCACTTTAAATGGTTATCTACGACGTGCATTAAAAAGCTCTTTGCTGGCCTTTAAATATTGTGATTGGGTTATGGAGGGGGGCCGCTGTTTCGCCGCGCTGATCTCCCTCCCAGGAGCCCGTTTTCAGAATATAAATTGAGTAATATTATAAAGGCGCCGGGCGCAGAAGGAGCGGGTAATGAATAGGATTCATGATCTACCGAGGAACAGGAGGTCATGCAATGAAGTGAAATACTCTAATAACTCCAGCACTAACCCCTGCAGATGATGATACATTAACTCGGAGGGACCTTGTAATTCTGCTCGATTTTTTTTCTTTCTTTCTTATCAGGCCCGGACTCGGCCGTACAGACGTTTCTGTATTAAAGGGGATCAAATTGAATTAAAATCCAATGCTGTCGTAATTGCTTCTTAAACATCTCCCTTTGACCTCTAAGACTTGAAAAATCTCATGGCATAAATGTGTAATCTGATGAAAAATACTGAAAAAAATGAATTACATGGATATTTGGAGGACTCTTCCAGATTACTCGGGGTCTTAAAGCCGTTATTAAATGCGAGATTTAATTCCGCTGCGTATGATTTATTTTTCATCTGACCAAGGAATTACATGCATAATCTCACATGAGTTAAGTAGTACACGAGGAAAATGATACACCAGGTCACACCGACCGGTCACTACGGCATCCTGTTTATGAGAACGGATATATATATATACAGCAGGAACGTCTAGACATCCAGATCTAAAATCGAATATTTATCGATATCTTACACGGTTCGATCCTGAAGCCTGTAGTAGATGTTTCCATCTTATTGAACCTTTTATTATTGGAGAAATCTCTTAAAGAAGATGGTTTTATTGCATACATTAGTCATTGATTTGTATCTCATGGTGTTTAAGATTGAAATAATAAAGCAAAATGTAACAGAAAGGGAACCTTCATGTAGTTAAGTTGTAGCTTTATTTAGTTTTAATAAGTGGCTTTGCTTCAGCTTTGGTCTTGACTCCGCCCCCCATTTTATCATTGGTCGGTTACCTTTAGTGCTCACCTGTTGCTTGTTTTTCTCCTCCATGTCCCCTGGTTTTAACGCGGATTTTTCCCGGACGCTTGAGGAAAAGTAATTTGACTTTCACTATGGATTATGATTCCTACATACGTGATTCCTACGTGTGTCCTGCGTCCTCCCCAGTGTCTGCTTGTGTTTCCTCCAGTTGACCGTTCCCCAAAAATTCATTTCCTTTTAATACAGAAACTGGTGGCTGAAAATTCTGTCTTGTGTACGACTGTGGATAGAACGTTATTCATAATCATGATAGTTTATGATTATTCACATTCTGCAGTGTTTATAATGAATTATAATCCCACTCTCTGGTGTTTATAATGATTTTTATAATCCCACTAATGAATTATAATCCCACTCTGGTGTTTATAATGAATTATAATCCCACTCTGGTGTTTATAATGAATTATAATCCCACTCTGGTGTTTATAATGAATTATAATCCCACTCTGGTGTTTATAATGAATTATAATCCCACTCTGGTGTTTATAATGAATTATAATCCCACTCTGGTGTTTATAATGAATTATAATCCCACTCTCCAGTGTTTATAATGAATTATAATCACACTCTCCAGTGTTTATAATGAATTATAATCACACTCTCTGGTATCTATAATGAATTATAATCTCACTCTCCGGTGTTTATAATGAATTATAATCCCACTCTCCAGTGTTTATAATGAATTATAATCACACTCTCCAGTGTTTATAATGAATTATAATCCCACTCTCCGGTGTTTATAATGAATTATAATCCCACTCTCCAGTGTTTATAATGAATTATAATCCCACTCTCCAGTGTTTATAATGAATTATAATCCCACTCTCCAGTGTTTATAATGAATTATAATCCCACTCTCCAGTGTTTATAATGAATTATAATCACACTCTCCAGTGTTTATAATGAATTATAATCCCACTCTCCGGTGTTTATAATGAATTATAATCCCACTCTCTGGTATCTATAATGAATTATAATCTCACTCTCTGGTGTTTATAATGAATTATAATCACACTCTCTGGTGTTTATAATGATTTATAATCCCACTCTCCAGTGTTTATAATGAATTATAATCACACTCTCCAGTGTTTATAATGAATTATAATCCCACTCTCCGGTGTTTATAATGAATTATAATCACACTCTCTGGTGTTTATAATGAATTATAATCCCACTCTCCAGTGTTTATAATGAATTATAATCCCACTCTCCAGTGTTTATAATGAATTATAATCCCACTCTCCGGTGTTTATAATGAATTATAATCCCACTCTCTGGTATCTATAATGAATTATAATCTCACTCTCCGGTGTTTATAATGAATTATAATCCCACTCTCCGGTGTTTATAATGAATTATAATCCCACTCTCTGGTGTTTAGAATGAATTATAATCCCACTCTCCGGTGTTTATAATGATTTATAATCCCACTCTCTGGTGTTTAGAATGAATTATAATCCCACTCTCTGGTGTTTAGAATGAATTATAATCTCACTCTTTGGCATCACCCAAATGAGGATGATGATCTCTTCTAAGTCTGGTTCCTTTCTAGCTTTCTTCCTCATAACCTGCTTAGGGATAAATACAAATCAATTCTAATTCTAATTCTAAGTCTAATATTAAATCTGGAACTTGTCGTTCTATAGTTCTTATATTCTGTAACGCTGCTTTGAGATGATAGAATTGAATTGAATTAAATAGTTTTGAAGTATCTGAGTGTGTGTGTGTGTGTGATGGACTGGGTATCTGCTCCACGGCATCTTTTCATCTCATGTCCATTATCACTGGAATACCGGGCATGAGATGGGAGAAAACCCTGGACAAGATGCCCACAATCTGGATCCAGGATGAACTGCTTAACAAAAATAAACGAAGAAATGAATGAATGAATGAATTAGTGTTTTTTTTTTTGTTTTGCTTGCCAGAGCATCTCCAAAGTTGAAGAAAATACAGACAAGAAGGCATCTGAATCAATGCTCTGAGGTTTGTAGCACTACAGTACAGCATAAAGCCACATTTCATGGCTTATGTAATGAAATGTCACAGTTTAGCTCGATCATCAGAGGACGGCGGTGATGTTTTACAGCGTGGATGAAACGCAGACGCTCTGGATGTGTGTGTGTGTGTGTGTGTGTGTGTGCGCCGTGTTTGCAATCAAGCAGCCGGTGAACGCTTCATTCCACCAGCGATGACACTGTCTGCGTGAGCACAATAGTTTTCAGCCGCTGACACTGACCAGGAGTGACTAGACGAGAGAAGAGTGGAATGGAATAAAAGCGAGGGAACACGTAGCGAGTGAGATAGAGAGAGAGCGAAACACAAAGAGACACCACGAGCGTGTGAAAAAAGGGAGAGAAGTGTGTGTGTAAGAGAGAAGAGAGACCCAGCTGCACTCCACAATCACTTTTCGGCATCTACAGTCCTGGGGCTGAAATGCCATTAATACAAGTGTCAGTGCTTTGAGTGGAAAAAGGCCACAGCGACCGACGCCTTTGACTGGCTCAAGCGAAAAAAAAAAAAAAAACGCTTCCTTCAGGGACGGACGTGTCCGAGATGCCGTCGGCCGTCTCTCTCTCTCTCTCTCTCTCTCTCTCTCCCGGCACCCCCTCCCTCGCCCGTTTATTTGTGTAAAGATTAAATTGCACATGATTTCTAATGTTCCCACCTCCCACGCCTGTCATAGGTCGTCGACCTCGGTGCCGCTCAGATAATAGATACATCCCGTGTTTCTCTGGCGCTCGGATTCTTGTCCGACACAGTCCAGCGGCTCGCTATTGTCACCGAGTCGCAAGCAATTAAGTAAAATAGTGCGCGATCGGGGCCCGCGCCGCGTCCTTTCAATATTTATTACGTCCTCTTGCGCAAAGAGCCATTTAGCCGCAATATCCGAAATGATCTCTAATGCAATTACAGCCGCATTTAGAATACGCATTAGTGGCAATCTTCGGTCCTTACAAAAAGGAAAAAAAAAAAAAAAGAGAGGGGGGTAGAGGAGATAACAGATATGTGAAGAGAGCAGGCTTCTTTATAGTCTAGTCAACAGCCTGGAATAAATTTTTCACTAAGAAGGTGAAAGAGCGCTTGGTGTATTCGGCCTGCGAGAAAAAAAGAGAAGAGGATGGAGAAAAAGGCAGCGGGGCAAACAACATTATATTCTTTACAATCTTTAAAGGAAGAAATACTTCAAGGAAAACAAAAAGTTGCGATCGATTTTTTTTCGCTAGCAAGCCTGCTTTGTGAAATATTTGCTATCAAACTCACGCTTGCAGAAGGGACACGCTGACCCTCAGCTGAAGGATACAGCAGGATGTGAGAGATGAAGTTCCTCCTGTCAGAGACTCCAGACTGTCTGGATGATCTCTTCGGGACCGTCCTGGTCTGGAGGCAACATGGAGCCTCCATCTCTCATCTCTCTCTCTGTCTCTCTCTCTCTCTTGTAATTGACTTCCCAGTTTGATAACACGCAGCTGTGCGATTGGAGCCTGTCTGTCTCGCTGATGCAGAGAGAAAAGGGCCTCCTCAATAGCAGATCAATTAGTCTATTAAGATAACCAGGGACAAGGTTCTTTGGCATAAATTTGAAAAGGCTCGGGTCATTACCTGCTTTTACTTCGCCATGCATGACTGTGTGTGTGTGTGTGTGTGAATGTGTGTGAATGTGTGTGTTCCAAGTGTGTGTGCGGTGTACGTCACAAGCCACATCACCTTTCTTCACTGGTCTTTCCCTCAGTAGATCATTATCGGAGTAACGCGAAATAAAGTTCACAAGTTTCTTATTCCTGTATTGTGAACGCTGAGGTTGTACCACGTGACCCAAATCCCGGAAGTAAAGTGTCGTTAATGGGCACGCACTTTGTAACCATGGCAACGTTAGCACTCTTGTCTAGGATCAGATAACTACCTCGCCTAGCTTGCGCTCAGTAATGAAGAATAAATAATAGAAATGATCTCGATTAGATTCAGTAATGAAGATGAAATGGACATTTGTGTTTATTACTGGTTGACGACGAGGTCGCGTGTTTCTCGCTTTAAAAATCAAAAGAATTAAATGTTTTTTTTTTTCTAAGACTTGTTTACTTATTACTCACACCTTTTTTTGGGAACGTAATTTTTACATAATTATAAAAATGAAGTAAATCAAAAATAATGAAATCGATTAGATACCTTTAAGCAACAATACGTTAATTGCATAGTATTTTTTTTATTGATCTAACTAATCACAAAGTCTGTTTTAACAAAATAAATAAAAATAAATAACATAATGAATAAATAAAATAAATAAATAAAACAAACAAACAAACAAAAAGCTTATTTATTTATTGTCATTCTTTTTTTTTTTTTTAATATAATGAATGCCCCTCATATTCTTCTGTATTTGTTTGAAAAAATATTTAATACTATTTTTTAAAAGAGTATCACACATTTCATTGTAATATTCTTGTATGATTCTTGCCATTTAAATATCTTTCACGGGACTTTTAATGGCTCTGGACCTCGCTGTGTAAAAGTTAAACAGTTCTCGGTAAGATTGATTTCTCTGTGATCTCAGGCGGAGGTTCTCTACGCTCTTTAGCCCTATTCCTGTAAGTTAACGAAATCTCAGATCTGTTATTCCTGTTTATTTCTTCTGGAGTGTATCTCAGCCATTGTGTCCTTTTTTTCCTAAGCGACTTTTATGGAGGCCTGGTGAAAAGCCGGCAAGCCCGCGGGGGTCAAAGGGCAGTGTGCTGATGGATTATGGGATTGCGGCGCGGCCCGATCTCGCTGACAGGCTTTATTGGTCGGGAGGATGAGCTTGTAACCCTTTATATAATTATTGTATTAAAGCCGATGTGCCCCTGCCTGGCTGGCACTTGTCCTCGGATCAATGTGGAGATAATTTCAGAAATGAATAGTTAGTATTGATCCGTTTCCCTCTTAGTGATGGCTTATCAGCAAGCGGGACAGGTCGCTGTAGATTATTGCGCCAATGTCATTTATGGGCTCTATGATAGTATTTGTATTTTTGGAGCCGGGTGATTCAAACAAAGGCAATTCAATTTGCAATGGATTTCTCGCTGTCTTTTTTCCCGTTTGCTCCGAGTCTCTTGAACACAATCATCAATAAATCACAATCTTTTTGTGTGTGTGTGTGTGTGTGTATGTGTGTGTGTGTGTGTGTGTGTGTGTGATTGCAGGACAAACAAGCACGGGTTTAGATGGAGGTGAACGTAGGGGCATGAAGAGGACAGACTTCAGGGGGTTGAATACGGCGGCCTGTAGAGGAGCAAGAGACACGAAGAAAACCCAAAATGCAACAGCAAATCAAACGGCACTGGAAATGAACAAAAGGAACAACACCTACAGAGAAATGACAGAAAAAATATGGAAACACAACCGCAAGAATAAAACTAGAAAAAAAAAAACAAAGAACAGGACAGCAAATTTGGAAACGAGGCGGCAAATTAGGAATCATGAATTTGGATCCAAAATCACAGCAGCAAATTTGGAAAACATGACACAAATCCGGAAGTACAACAGGCATCCGAAAACAAAACAGAACATTTTCAATCCTGAAATGCGACCGCAAATCCAGAACCATGGCAACAACTTCGGAAATGAGGAATTCTGGAAGAATCTTCAGAGTAAATTCGTTCCTCCAATCTAACTAGATAATTGTTTAATTGTATAAATTGTGATAGCAGTATGTTATTCTCCAATCAGCAACAAGCATATGATGTTCATGAAGAACCTCCCATTGCATTTCTGCTGACACATTAAATTTGAGATTTTATTTTTCATTTTTTGGGGGGGATTTTATTTCTGGTTTGTTCTCACAGGCCACCAACTTAAACCTTCTTAACATTCTGGATTAAAGATGAGGTTCTTATTAAGTACATGTGAGATAGCAGATTTATTTATTTATTTATTCAGGCATTTATTTATTTATTTATTTATTTATTTATTTATTTACATTTTATAACATGCCTGCTTGTACTTTTCATCTTTCATGACAGGACCCATCCGCCTGCAGCCAGCGCTCCATTTCTATAGCAGCTCGGGGGAATCACTTGACGAAATGTAATTTACTCGCTATTGGTCAGTTTGACCCCTGACCTCAATCACTTGACATGGTTACCTTGGCAACCTGGCAAGACAGGATCTGATAGGAGGCTGAGACAGTTGGGATGGCTGAAAGATCTGCATCAGGGTTACACATACAGCTAAGAAACGGCAGGTTCAGAATGAACGTATTGTGAATTTTCAGTTCATTAAAAAGAGGCAAAAAATGTCTTTTTTTAAAAAAATGCTAATGAAAGGCTAAATGCTCAACTGACAGAAAGCTGTATCTCTCATACGTGCTTTTTCTTCTCTCTCTATCACACACACACACACACACACACACACAAACACACACACACACTGTCCCATCTGTGGTGGCGCATGATAATGATCCTGACCCCCGTCATCCATCATAACTGCCAAACGTGTTCATTTTTTATCCCTCTGACAGTTTAATTACAGTCAATCATTTCCAAAGTGTTCACATTCAAGTCCTAATTAGCGCCAGTTACATTTTGCTAATAGGATACAGATCGGACGAAAGAATAAACGAGTGTCATATATCTCTTCAATTAAAGCCTGAGATGAATTCATTAACATGCAGGCTATTGTACAACGTCTAGATGAATGATGTTGTTAAGTAGCGTGTTTAAAGTGACACGGAACATCTGGGTGCTATGATTAATATCAGGCTACATGTCGCTCTCGAGGATATAGGATATTATTGCAGAGTTGATTAATTTTCTAGAATGGCAGCGCTGACAATAGTTGTGGCTGTAATTAGGAATATGTTTTCATTTCCATGGTAACCATTCATTCTATGAATGATGAAATGAAATGTACAGATGTTGATATGTGAAGAACAGGAAATTCGTAAACATGACAGCAAACCCGGAAACATGACAGCAAATTCAGAAACAACGCCGAAAATTCTGAAAATTGACAGGAAATAGGGAAACATGACAGGGAATTCGTAAATATTACAGGAAATTCATAAACATGACAGCAAATTCATAAACATGACAGCAAATTCATAAACATGACAGCAAATTCGTAAACTTGACAGCAAATTCGTAAACTTGACAGCAAATTCGTAAACTTGACAGCAAATTTGTAAACAGAGCAAATTCATAAACTTGACAGCAAATTCGTAAACTTGACAGCAAATTCGTAAACAACAGAGCAAATTCGTAAACATGACAGCAAATTTGTAAACAACAGAGCAAATTCGTAAACTTGACAGCAAATTCGTAAACAACAGAGCAAATTCGTAAACATGACAGCAAATTTGTAAACAACAGAGCAAATTCGTAAACATGACAGCAAATTTGTAAACAATAGGGCAAATTTGTAAACTTGACAGCAAATTCGTAAACAACTGAGCAAATTTATTAACATGACAGGAAATTCATTAACATGACAGCAAATTTGTAAACAACAGATCAAATTGGTAAACATGACAGCAAATTCGTAAACATGACAGCAAATTTGTAAACAACAGAGCAAATTCGTAAACATGACAGCAAATTCGTAAACAGAGCAAATTTGTAAACAACAGAGCAAATTCGTAAACATGACAGCAAATTCATAAACAACAGAGCAAATTCGTAAACATGACAGCAAATTTGTAAACATGACAGCAAATTTGTAAACATGACAGCAAATTCAGAAACATGACAGCAAATTTATAAACAGAACAAATTCGTAAACATGACAGCAAATTCGTAAACTTGACAGCAAATTCGTAAACAACAGAGCAAATTCATAAACATGAAAGCAAATTCGGTAACATGACAGCAAATTCGTAAACAACAGAGCAAATTCGTAAACATGACAGAAATTCATAAACATGACAGAAAATTCGGTAACATGACAGCAAATTCGTAAACAGAGCAAATTCGTAAACATGACAGCAAATTTGTAAACAATACAGCAAATTCGGAAACATGATAGCAAATTCATAAACAACAGAGCAAATTCGGAAACATGACAGCAAATTTGTAAACATGACAGCAAATTCAGAAACAACACCAAAAATTCCAAAAATTGACAGGAAATAGGGAAACATGACAGGGAATTCGTAAATATTACAGGAAATTCATAAACTTGACAGCAAATTTGTTAACAACAGAGCAAATTCATAATCATGACAGCAAATTCGTAAAAAACAAAATAGCAAATTTGTAAACATGACAGCAAATTCATAAACAACAGAACAAATTCGTAAACATGACAGCAAATTCAGAAATATGCCAACAACTTCAGAATCACCACAAGAAATTCGTAAACATGACAGCAAATTTTGAAATGCTTCAGCAAATTGTGAAACATTACATCAAATCTGGAAATGTTATAGACATTTTAAGAAATGTTACAGCAAATTCGTAAATAACAGCAAATTCAGAACTGTTACAGCAATCTCAGATAAATTCAGACAAATTCAATAATAATAATAATAAATCTGATTATATCCATTAAATAATTCATAAAATAATTATAAATAAATCATTCATTAAATAATTCATTATACATTTCTTTAGTATAAGGGGAATAAAACACTGCAGGATGTGCTGTTGCAGGACAACAATCCATTTCTGGTGGAAACTTTAGCTCACACCATGACATCAAGGAATTATTTTCCAACCCCAGCATGCCCTGAAGTGTTTTACTCCTCCCTTAATCAAGCAGTTCCAGTCCTTGAATCAATAAATATAATAATTATTTCCGACATTTCTGGATTAGAGAACAGGATAAAAGCTAAGAAGAACTCCGGATGTGTGTAGGGCTGAGATACTTTCTGCTATTTTGAAATATTCTGAGGGTCTAATTAAAAAAAGGAGAGTTGTTGCAAAGCTCTACCAGCCTTGCGGAACGGCTTAGCGTGTCTTCATTAGCACGTAGCCTCAGACTACAGTCACAGTGCGTGACGCTGTGGTTTTGGAGAGCCCCTCGTAGCAGCAGACGTTCTCCACGCATGTCCTCAATACAAGATGAAGAACTAGCCTTGTTTTTTCCCCTCCTGGTGGAGCTAAAGTACTTTAAAGCTTTCCGATCCGATCCTCGGGAACTAGCACCCGGTCTCTGCTTCATGAACTACTTTCAACATTTAAATGCAAATAAAACGGTCTACAAATATAAATGATACAAAGTGCATTCGGAAGCTAGCTAGTTATCTAGCTTGTGTGTTGACTTGCTAAGATAAAAAAGGTTTTAGCTAGCTAAGAACATTCAAATTCATAGCTAGCTACTATAGGCCTGATGATAGATCTAAAGATTTTCCACAAAAAACTCTAAACAGATAAAAGGTGTTGTAAAGATTGACAGAAATAAAATAAAAATGTAAAATGGAATGTGTGACGCTAGCTACTTATCTAGCACAATTACTAACTTCCGAATTTATAAAACCTTTAGCTAGCTGAAAACATTGTCTGTTAGCTACTTTTGCCTTAAAATTGTAGTCTGTTTAGCTAGCTTGGCAGTAAAGCTAATTTCGACTGGTTATATTGATATTGATAGTTATGGCTAAATTGCAACGAATTAGCAAGCTAGCTACAATATATGTGGAGAGTCTTCTGAGACCTCCTTCTGAATATTATCATTTATTTTTATTTATATTTCTTTTCTCTAACTAAAAACTCTTCTCTCTGAGAATTTTGTTGTTTGTTATTGTAAGATGTTCATTCTTTACGGTTGATGTAATTCTTCAGTGAATGCAGTTTATATGGTTTATTATTAAAAACAACAATGAATACTTAGTTATTTAGATTAGTTATTTGGTTAATGTTACTGCTGGTGTATTAACACTGCAGGAATGGCTGATTCATGCTAATTAACATGCTAATCATGCTAATTAGCTTGCTGAAAGCAGTGACACTTGATCGGCTTCAATGTCATTGTTGAGGTTTAACTCAGGCTGTTTTGAAGCTGGAAATCTGAGTGTAGCCCGGATGACGGTGTTTGCCTTACGTCCCCCCCCCCCCCAATTGCTCTGTGCTAGCTCGCCAAAACATGATTAGCGCCACTTCTTTGTTTATCAACCCAGTCATTTTTCTCGAGCGAGTTTATTTCCACAGTTTGTCTTCATTATATCGAGCGTAGCCTATAGATGTAGGTCTAATCTCTGGCACGTATGATTTACTTCCATGCTGATGTTACTTCTTCTTTTTCTTTTTTTTTTCTGTGTTGGCGTTATTTAAATCCCCGTCTTGGTTATTAGCCTGCAATAAGCAGTGTGTAGGTCTGTCAAAATGTATTTACCTGAATGTGACACCGAAGACTTTTTGAATAATTATCTACAATCCTACTATTTCTTAGGGAAAATTACCGTTGTTCCCTTGTCACGCGTCAACGTTTTCGGTCCGAAAACACACCCTAGTGGGACACCGCAGGACTTTGTGATGTAAATCGAATGGTGATTGCGCCATCCTTCATCAGATGACAGGAAATCATGCTCCGGCACAGCACAGAGGTACCGTCGATGAAGGCTGAGGCTGACGGCTCACACCCAAGTGCTGAACGGTACAGGAGCTAGCACAGTGTGTGTGATTGATGTGTCCAAATTCAATCCGTAGTGATCGAGTTCTTTAACAAGAGATGTCAAAGCCCAAGCATGAGGAACCGCAGTAATGCACAGTGCAGTGGTTTAACACGCGATTCAGAGCTGTCAGCTAAACATCAGATGGATCATGAATCAAGCGAGGAGGCCGGAATACCGGGCTTTGATGCCTTTCACCTGGATTTCAATTCCCGAGGATTTTATTCATTTGTTTACACTCATTTGTACCTGAATTCTCTCTCTCTCTCTCTCTCTCTTTTTGGGGGTTTTACAAAACAAAACAGTTGCCAACACAACATTATTAAAAATATAATAAAAGTTATAAATATATTTTTATAAAATACAGTAAAAAAAAAAAAGAAGAAAAAGGAGGAAAAAATAAAAAATAAAAAAAATAAATAAACAAACAAAAAAAATCAATTAAGAAAAATAAAAAAAGAACACCAATACAAGAAACACGATATTAGCACTTGGCCAATCTGAGAAAGTCATGCTAGTCCAAGGAGGATGAAAAACTATCCTCTTAGCCAGCTGTTGAATTCTCAATACTGATTGGTCAATTTGGCTGTGAGGCAAATCACATGTTTATATTAATGCACTCGTTTTTCTACATCATTCTTCTAGTCACAGGTTGGAGTGAAACGTTTTCTAGGTGAAGATATTGACGTTTATATCGCATTTTAATAGCAATATATTTTTATTCATTTTAGGTTAGCACGACAAGCTGAATTTCTTTTTGTCTTGTTATCCTCGAGAGACAGGAAAATAAAAAACGGAGGCTAGTTCATGAATGGCTATTTATAGCGTCTAAAAAGTAGATGACGTTCCACAGCACCGACTTTAACCGAAACTCTAAATGGATAAAAGGTATGACGTGCATTTAAATAACAAAAGTAAAATGAAACAGTAAAAAAGTACATTCGGAAGCTTAATATCTAGCCCAAACGCAAACTTGCTAACGTATGAAGCTTTTAGCTAGCTAAGAATATTAAAATTTTCAGTTAGCTACTCCAGCCTTGAAATGCTAACATCTACAAGGTACATGATGTTCCACGATGACGGAATAAATGTTGTAAAAACTGAAAATATAAAAAGTCAGCTAGGTATCTTGCTAATATACACAGGTCTAGCTAGCCACAACCTTATCAGTTAGCTATTCTGTTTAGCTAGAGCTTAAATTAGTGGCTAGATTTTCTACACTATAAGATGTAAAGGTGTAATATAAAAGTAACAGGGTTGGAATTTGGTTAATGCTTCACATTTTAGTGCTAAAAAAAAGTGAATAAAATGCTTTAACAATGTGCTAGCATGCGTTGCGCTACAATAACACGTAGCAGCTCTAATTCGGCGTACATGTTTGTCATAAATCTATTTGATTCACACAAAAAGCCTTCGTATGTGGCCCTGATGATGCTTTCTATTTAAACTTCGATAGCCAGTCAAAATCACTCTTCATCCTCGCAAACAAAAGCAGCGCGTAATGATCACCTCAGCCATTATGCGGAATTGATTTGATCTGGTCCATGGGACTGTGGCGAGAGAGAGAGAGAGAGAGAGAGAGAGAGAGAGAGGTCAGCGAACTGAAGCGCTATCTAAACAAAAAAGAAGAGTTAAAGGAAGACAGCCTGGAGCGCTGGTCGTCCTTTAATTGCCATTTACATACCGGAGGGATCATTCATTTCTAATTCCCCTATTACACCCCCATTGTGAGCTTGTGCCAGTGTCAATTCTCATCAGCGTCACAGATCAGAGATCATTGCGGATTCACCACCATGTCCTATTAAAAGCCTCGCCGTGGCGCTCTGTCTACACCCTTAACTCTTTAGTCGGAAAGAAACTTTGAAATCAGCGTATAAGTTTTCGAATATGATTCATCCCCTCGCATTAACCTCTGTTTGACGTTTTAAACGATCCGAGCCGAAGAAATAATGAAGCCGTCTAGCTAATTCACGTTTTTTTTTTTTTTCTTTCTTCCCCTTTTGTGCACTGTAAGGTCCGCACATCAGTTCCATCATCCGTTTTCTTGCTGTTATCGAGCATTTTATTGAGGAAGTGACAGCCGGAGCAGTTTGTCATTTCTGTTCGAGTGGCCGTGGTGGAGGTTAACCCGGCGTCGTTATAACCGCCGTGACAAATGTGACACGCTAAAGCCAGACGCTGTCACCTAAACCCTATGGGAGGAAGCTGGAACACTTCAAATATCTGTCTCACACACACACACACAGGGCTGGGATGCATCCTCTCATTCAGCTACTCTACAGAGAGTGGATAATCCCCTTAACCTATCCATTTCGAACGAATCTACTGTTTGCAAACATGCAGAGAGAGAGAGAGAGAGAGAGAGAGAGAGAGAGAGAGAGAGCGGTAATTCCAGCTTGATTGGATTTTGTGGTCGTGCGACTATCCGAAGAGTTCCCCACGGAAAGATTCATGCAGTGTGTAATTTCATTTGGGCGTCTGTAAAATGATGATAAACGGGAAGGCTGTGATCCAGTTGTGTCATTTCGTTCAACAATTCACTTCCTCATACTTCCATAATCCTCTTCCATTTCCTCTTTATGTGTGAGAACAGTAGATTCGCCCAGATATAGCTGTCAACTTGACTCATATCAGCTAACAAGCGAGAAAAAAGATTAGCGGGAAAGATTGTGAACGTTTATTAATAGGAATTAAAAATCCTCTCAGAAATCCATTCAATTTAGCAAATGCTATGCAGCTGCGTAGCACTAAAAGTAAATATTTTAAACATTTGTGTCTGACGTCCTAAAAATCCTGTCATAACGCCTGCTAGGTTACTTACTTTTAGCTACATGGCTAGCATTTGAAATGAACATTGTAATGAAAATGTATAAACTCCCCTCAGAAATTCTGTCGCATTAGGGTATGCCAGCTATCTGAATAAGATTGTAAACGTTAATATCTTCACAGAAATGTCAATATATTTTATGTCAGTTAGCCCGCTAGCAATTTCTTCACAGAAATCTTTTTAATTTAACATATGTAAAGCAGCTACCTAGCATTAGCAGTATGTTGTAAACATTTATAAATCCTGTCATATATCCTTTCTGCCTAGCCCATTGTAGCTATCTGGGATTGTGAACGTTTCTGAAAATGATTTTACAGCCTCACAGAAATTCTGTCCAGTAAATATGTCAAGCAACATTATCACATAATGTTATAAGAATCAGAAATCCTCTCAGAAATCTGTCAAGTAAGCTTAAATCAGTTAGCTGGCTAGCAGTGTCTGATCATCTTTATGACTATGACTTGAAATCCTCTGAGAAATCCTGTCAGGTT
This sequence comes from Hemibagrus wyckioides, assembly GCF_019097595.1. Classification (NCBI taxonomy): domain Eukaryota; kingdom Metazoa; phylum Chordata; class Actinopteri; order Siluriformes; family Bagridae; genus Hemibagrus; species Hemibagrus wyckioides. The sequence goes on from NC_080729.1 coordinate 3,536,466, forward strand.
AGTTTAAATCACTTAGCTGGTTAGCACTATCTGTTGTGAACACTTATAACAATGACCTCAGAAATCCTGTTAGCCCTGCTTAAAGTAGCTATCTGGATGATTATAGCCTCTCCGAAATTCTCTCAAGTTAACATATGCCAAAAAACATTATCGGATATAGTGAACATTTATTGGAATATCTTAAAAATCTTCTCAGAAATCTGTCATGTAAGCTTACATCAGTTAGCTGTCTAGTACTATCCCGTCAGGTTAATTTAAATCACTTAGCTGACTAGCATTATCTGGGAATATTGTGAATGTTTATAAATGTGATTTTTAAATCCTCCCACAAATCCTGTCAGCTACCTAGCATTACCATTAAAAATTTACATGACTGTGACTTTAAATCTTCTTGTAAATTTTATCAGGTTAGGCTAAAAATCCTGTCATGTTCGCATGTGCTAAGCAGCTACCTAGCAGTAGCAGTAAATATTGTGAGCATACATGACTATGACTTTAAATCCTCTCAGAAATCCTGTCAGGTTAGTTGAAATCACAGGTTAGCGTTATCTGGGAATATTGTGAATGTTTATGAACGTGACTTTAAATCCTCCCAGAAATGCTAGCAGCTTAGGCTATGTTCGCTTTATGGATAAGACTGTAAACATTTCTTCGATTACATTAACAAATGCTAAGCAGCTCCCTAGCATTAGCAGTAAATAGTGTGAGCACATATGTTTTTGACATTAAATCCTCTCAGAAATCCTGTCAGGTTAGTTTACGTCACTTAGCTCACTACCATTATCTGGGAATATTGTGATTGTTTATAAATGTGACTTTAAATCCTCTCAGACATTCTGTCAAGCTTTCTGGATAAGATTGTAAACATTTCTTTAAATAATTTTAAATCCTTTCAGAAACCCTCTCATGTTAGCAAATGCTAAGCAGCCACCTAGCATTAGCAATAAATATTGTGAGCATACATGACTATGACTTTAAATCCTCTTAGAAATCCTGTCAGGTTGGTTTACGTCACTTAGCCGACTAGCATTATTTGGGAATATTGTCAATGTTTATGAAAATGACCTCAGAATCCACTCAGGAATCCTCACGCGTTAGCATGTGTCAATATTGTGAGAATGTATTATAATCTTAAATAACTTTCACTTGAAAATCCTCTCACGAACCTGTCAGGTTAGCTTAACTCACTTAGCTAGCTAGATAGCTAGCATCTGGGAACATAGGGAATGTTTATGCATGTAAAAATTATAAATGTTAAAAAATATTAAAATATAAAATATTAAAAAATATTGACTTCACGCTAAAACAACGACCGATTTTGACACAGTTATGACTCCTGAGTTCAATTTTCTCCTTCAGACTCATTCTGTTGGTGTAACGCGGAGCTCACGGGATCCACACGAACCAGAGGATCGCTTAACTATGTCAGCCGCTCCGAAAGCCAGCGGTCAAAGGTCACTCCCAGCTCATCGTTAAAGTATTAAAGTTGACCTGTGCTAACAAAACTGTAAAAAGTGCAAGGCTAGGGTATTCAGAGTAATTACGCATTGAAGCGGTGAAGAATATGTTTAGGGGGAGAAAAAAAAAGGCAAGCGCCTCTCGGACAGGCTAAATTACATATTGATCAGTTTTAATTGCATTTCAGTCATCAGGAGCCGCTTTTGAAATTCATAAAGAAGAAATAATGTAGGTTTTTGTGCATGATTAGCTCCGGGCCGTTCGAACAAATTCCATCACTTAACCCACAGTCAAAGGGGATTATTGAGCTTTATGACGCAGCTGCTGAAATATCAATAGGGCTGAATAGAGGGTTATGGACTTTCTTTCTTTTCTGTACTGCTCTTTTTTCATCACAAAAGAACGACCATCGAGGCCACTGATAACACGTGCTGCATCAAATCACGCACACACACACACATATACACAAACTGAGGATTTCTATGTACTGTATACGAAACACACTGTTTATTAACACACATGTTCAAGCATTAAAAAGAAACACACACAACGACTCAGACTCATTGTTTTACAAATAGCTTGCTGCTCATATTCCTTCCACACGCCGGCATGCAGAGCAATCGCACTGCTGCCAATTATGAATGATAGAGTCTTGCAGATTTATAGCGCAAGGCCCGGGTGAGTGCTAATCATTCACTTCAGTACAATGGCAAAAGGTCAGCGAGCTGACTCGCCTGTAATAAATCACCTCGCAATGAGAGCAGAGCGCATTTCAGAGAATATATTAAGCAAAAAACCCTGACTTTCTTCCTCACGAGTGTCATCTGAAACAAAACGGTTTAATCGCTTTGAGTTATGAGTGGCGCTCATTTGATTCGATCCAAACAGCGGATTTAAGATGATAAAATCATAGTCGCTAAAAACAACATGGCGTCATTATGACTTTGTATGCCTTTATGTCGGACTTGCCTGCTTTGCACCAAGTCTGTGATTGGATGCTACAAAACAAGCAAGCTAGCAGATCAGGCTATGTTAGCTTTCTGGATTAGGTGGTGAAATTTCTGTATATAACTTTAAATCATTTAAAACAGGCTTGATCATTAGGAATAAAAACAAAAACATTTAAATATAAGTCTAATGTTAATCTTTGTTGTTTCTTGTGTTCTGTAAAGCTGCTTTGAGACAGTGTCCATTGTGATAAGTGCTGCACAAATAAAATTGAATTGAATTAATTTACTTATTACAACAACTGGAGATATTTTATACTGTTTCTAAGTCATTGAAATTATCCTGATATTTAAACAGCGCCACCTGCAGCACCGGAGCACTGTCTACAACACTAATATCCTCTTACACTACACAAATTTGATGATTTTTTTTTATTTTTTATTTAATAAAAACATACATAAAAACCCCAAAACGTCAAACTCATACTTGTGAGCTGGTGTTCTGTTGATTTGTCCGACCTCATCAGATTTTCCTACTGTAGTGCAAAATTCTAGTGAAATGATTCACTAATCAGTGATGCATGCCCCATATCTAGCCTAACTTTTCCATGAAAAATGCTAACAAATATGATTACTGGTACACGATATTGCTAAAAGTTTCGGGACACCCCTTCAAATCATAGAGTTGGTGTTGTTTTTCAGGGGTTGGGCTCGGCCCCTTAGTTCCAGTGAAAGGAACTCTTAATGCTTCAGCTTCATAAAAAAGACATTTTGGTCAATTTCATGCTTTGAGGGAACAGTTTGGGGATGACCCCTTCCTGTTCCAACATGACTGCACACCAGTGACCAAAGCAAGGTCCATAAAGACATGGATGAGTGAGTTTGGTGTGGAGGAACTTGACTGGCCTGAACAGAGTCCTGACCTCAACCTGATAGAACACCTTTGGGATGAATTAGAGCGGCGACTGTGAGCCAGGCCTTCTCGTCCAACATCAGAATGCGCTTCTAGAGGAACGGTCAAAAATTCCCATAAACACACTGCTAAACCTTGTGGAAAGTCTTCCCAGAAGAGTTGAAGCTGTTATAGCTGTAAAGAGTGGGACAACTCCATATTACATTCATGTGCATGTAAAGGCAAACGTCCCAAAACTTTTGGCAATATAATGTAGCTGGCTTCGTAATGTGACCGTAAATGATTCTCATTACTGCTAGCTGTCTTGGTGTAACAATAATAAACAATCCATGCAGCTTTGTTACATTGTCAAGAAACTGTAAAATCCTCAATCAAGACTTGCTCCCTGTCAGAAAATAAATGTTACCATGTCAACATTAGTCCATTTTTAAATACCAAAACTATTTTGAATCTGTATATTAATTGACTCAAATTATGTGGCTCATGCGCTGTACACCAGTAAACATCGTAGACAGGTGGTTGCATTAATATTAAAACCGTGTGATTTGCAGCCGCTGTTACAAGAAAATAAGTCACCCTCTACCCGAAAAGCGTAACGAGACAGAGTCAAAATAATATATATTTGGGAATTTAGGAATCAGGACTTCCCGATGTCTGACTTTCCTGGTGCTCAGATGAGTTTGATGAAATCCAGTCCCGTCTCCGAGAACTATTGATTTCCCCGCTTCCTCCTTTACAGCATGCAGAAAATGAGACGTGAAATTTACGGTCTTCATAAAAGTTTTAGTAAATCAGGCCATTCAAAAGGACCCTATCGACAGAGTTTTCATTACCATACCCAGTGTTGTGCAAAGTGTTTGGATTATCAGCAATAAGAGCCTCCTTGGCCTTGCTGTAAATAATAGGTCATTTGGAACATTGGGAAGTTTTAATCATGCAATACATCTGCTGCTCACAGGGCCTGTTACGACTGACTGCTTATCTGGTCTTTTGGGATGGATTTCGACTCACTTTCATTGCACACATTGCAGTGGTTAATAAGGAAATGCCAACCCCTTCGCTTTCCTTTATGTTGTAGTGTTATGAGTGGCTGTGATTGATACGGTTAAATATCCGTTAGAGCACGGATCACAGGCATTTTTACCGCCGTCTCGTCTGGGAAAAAGAATCTGAAAACTTCACCAGGGTTTTATATCTAAGGCGTGAGGATCGTTCTGCTGTACGCTACGGACTGACTGCTAACCATGTGACTGTCGAGTCTATATGAGTCTATATTCCTATGCCACAATTTTAATAATGCTTGATGGAGGGAATGTAAACACTTAAAATCGAGGGTTTGATGCGGCTCAGAACTTCTGTTTTCCTCATAAAGGTGTTGATTCATTGTCTTCAGCAGCTTTGCCATCGTTTCCATAGTAACAGCTCATTCCCAGAGATTTGTATGGCATCAAAGACTAATAAGAAAGAACTGTTGGTATCGTGAAGCAGGTTTTGCCTTGACGTGCAGTTTAGGGGTTAGGGTTTAGGGTTCGATTCCTGCCTCCATCCTGTGTTCCCGAGTTTGCATGTTCTCCATGTGATTTTGGGGTTTCCTCAGGGTTCTTCGGTTTCCTCCCTGTGTGTGTGTGTGTGTGTGTGTAGCAAAAGTTTCAGGGCCTTCAGGCACTTCCTTCCTTTCTTCCTTCCTACTCTATGGATGGACTGCTAAACTTGTTGACCGTCAAGTCTATATGTTTCTGTGCCACAATTTTAATAATTCTGCAAAATCGAGGGTTTGATGAGGCTCAACACATCTATTTTCTTCATTCCGAGTGGTCAAAAGATGTTGATTGATTATCTTCAACAGCGTCTCCATCGTTTCCATAGTAACAGTTCATTCACAGAGATTTGTATGGCATCGACGACTAATAATAAAGAATTTTATAGACCTGTTGATATGGTGAAGCAGGTTTTGCCTTGACCTCCAGTGTCTAGGGTTTGATTCCTGCCTCCATCCTGTGTTCCTGAGTTTGCATGTTCTCCACATGTTTTCGGGGTTTCCTCAGGATTCTCCGGTTTCCTCCTTCAGTCCAAAGACATGCTGTTGATTATCTAAATTTTCCATAATGTGTGTGTGTGTGCCTGTGATGAGTC